>NW_027675439.1:782500-952333 GCF_965601325.2 Salmo salar
GTTGTCAGTGTGTGTCTGTGTGTTATCGGTGTGTGTGTGTGTGTGTGTGTTGTCGGTGTGTGTGTGTGTCTGTGTTGTCGGTGTGTGTGTGTGTGTTGTCGGTGTGTGCGTGTGTGTTGTCGGTGTGTGTGTGTGTGTGTTGTCGGTGTGTGTGTGTGTGTGTGTTGTCGGTGTGTGTGTGTTGTCGGTGTGTGTGTGTGTGTGTGTGTGTGTGTGTTGTCGGTGTGTGTGTGTGTGTTGTCGGTGTGTGTGTGTGTGTGTGTGTGTGTTGTCGGTGTGTGTGTGTGTGTTGTCGGTGTGTGTGTGTGTGTGTGTTGTCGGTGTGTGTGTGTGTGTGTTGTCAGTGTGTGTGTGTGTGTTGTCGGTGTGTGTGTGTTTATGTGTTGTCGGTGTGTGTGTGTGTGTTGTCGGTGTGTGTGTGTGTGTGTTGTCGGTGTGTGTGTGTGTTGTCGGTGTGTGTGTGTTGTCGGTGTGTGTGTGTGTGTGTGTTGTCAGTGTGTGTGTGTGTGTGTTGTCGGTGTGTGTGTGTGTGTTGTCGGTGTGTGTGTGTGTGTGTTGTCGGTGTGTGTGTGTTTATGTGTTGTCGGTGTGTGTGTGTGTGTTGTGTGTGTGTGTGTTGTCGGTGTGTGTGTGTGTGTGTTGTCGGTGTGTGTGTGTGTGTGTGTTGTCGGTGTGTGTGTGTGTGTGTTGTCGGTGTGTGTGTGTTGTCGGTGTGAGTATGTGTGTTGTCGGTGTGTGTGAGTGTTGTCGGTGTGTGTGTGTTGTCGGTGTGTGTGTGTGTGTGTGTGTGTGTGTGTTGTCGGTGTGTGCGTGTGTGTTGTCGGTGTGTGTGTGTTGTCGGTGTGTGTGTGTGTGTGTGTGTGTTGTCAGTGTGTGTGTGTGTGTGTTGTCGGTGTGTGTGTGTGTGTTGTCGGTGTGTGTGTGTGTGTGTTGTCGGTGTGTGTGTGTTTATGTGTTGTCGGTGTGTGTGTGTGTGTTGTGTGTGTGTGTGTTGTCGGTGTGTGTGTGGGTGTGTTGTCGGTGTGTGTGTGTGTGTGTGTTGTCGGTGTGTGTGTGTGTGTGTTGTCGGTGTGTGTGTGTTGTCGGTGTGAGTATGTGTGTTGTCGGTGTGTGTGAGTGTTGTCGGTGTGTGTGTGTTGTCGGTGTGTGTGTGTGTGTGTGTGTGTGTGTGTTGTCGGTGTGTGCGTGTGTGTTGTCGGTGTGTGTGTGTTTGTTGTCGGTGTGTGTGTGTGTGTTGTCGGTGTGTGTGTGTGTGTGTGTTGTCGGTGTGTGTGTGTGTGTTGTCGGTGTGTGTGTGTGTGTGTGTTGTCGGTGTGTGTGTGTGTGTGTTGTCAGTGTGTGTGTGTGTGTGTTTTCAGTGTGTGTGTGTTTATGTGTTGTCGGTGTGTGTGTGTGTGTTGTCGGTGTGTGTGTGTGTGTTGTCGGTGTGTGTGTGTGTTGTCGGTGTGTGTGTGTTGTCGGTGTGTGTGTGTGTGTGTGTTGTTGGTGTGTGTGTGTGCGTTGTCGGTGTGTGTGTGTGTGTTGTCGGTGTGTGTGTGTGTGTGTGTTGTCGGTGTGTGTGTGTGTGTGTGTTGTCGGTGTGTGTGTGTGTGTGTGTGTGTTGTCGGTGTGTGTGTGTGTGTGTTGTCGGTGTGTGTGTGTGTGTGTTTTTGGTGTGTGTGTGTGTGTGTTGTGTGTGTGTGTGTGTGTTGTCGGTGTGTGTGTGTGTGTGTGCTGTCGGTGTGTGTGTGTGTGTGTTGTCTGTGTGTGTGTGTTGTCGGTGTGTGTGTGTGTGTGTGTGTTGTCGGTGTGTGTGTGTGTTGTCGGTGTGTGTGTGTGTGTGTGTGTTGTCAGTGTGTGTCTGTGTGTTATCGGTGTGTGTGTGTGTGTGTGTGTTGTCGGTGTGTGTGTGTGTCTGTGTTGTCGGTGTGTGTGTGTGTGTTGTCGGTGTGTGCGTGTGTGTTGTCGGTGTGTGTGTGTGTGTGTTGTCGGTGTGTGTGTGTGTGTGTGTTGTCGGTGTGTGTGTGTTGTCGGTGTGTGTGTGTGTGTGTGTGTGTGTGTGTTGTCGGTGTGTGTGTGTGTGTTGTCGGTGTGTGTGTGTGTGTTGTCGGTGTGTGTGTGTGTGTGTGTGTGTGTGTTGTCGGTGTGTGTGTGTGTGTTGTCGGTGTGTGTGTGTGTGTTGTCGGTGTGTGTGTGTGTGTTGTCGGTGTGTGTGTGTGTGTGTTGTCAGTGTGTGTGTGTGTGTGTTGTCGGTGTGTGTGTGTTTATGTGTTGTCGGTGTGTGTGTGTGTGTGTTGTCGGTGTGTGTGTGTGTGTTGTCGGTGTGTGTGAGTGTGTGTGTGTGTGTTGTCGGTGTGTGCGTGTGTGTTGTCGGTGTGTGTGTGTGGGTTGTCGGTGTGTGTGTGTGTGTGTTGTCGGTGTGTGTGTGTGTGTGTGTGTGTGTGTGTTGTCGGTGTGTGTGTGTGTGTTGTCGGTGTGTGTGTGTGTGTGTGTTGTCGGTGTGTGTGTGTGTGTGTTGTCAGTGTGTGTGTGTGTGTTGTCGGTGTGTGTGTGTTTATGTGTTGTCGGTGTGTGTGTGTGTGTTGTCGGTGTGTGTGTGTGTGTGTTGTCGGTGTGTGTGTGTGTTGTCGGTGTGTGTGTGTTGTCGGTGTGTGTGTGTGTGTGTGTTGTCAGTGTGTGTGTGTGTGTGTTGTCGGTGTGTGTGTGTGTGTTGTCGGTGTGTGTGTGTGTGTGTTGTCGGTGTGTGTGTGTTTATGTGTTGTCGGTGTGTGTGTGTGTGTTGTGTGTGTGTGTGTTGTCGGTGTGTGTGTGTGTGTGTTGTCGGTGTGTGTGTGTGTGTGTGTTGTCGGTGTGTGTGTGTGTGTGTTGTCGGTGTGTGTGTGTTGTCGGTGTGAGTATGTGTGTTGTCGGTGTGTGTGAGTGTTGTCGGTGTGTGTGTGTTGTCGGTGTGTGTGTGTGTGTGTGTGTGTGTGTGTTGTCGGTGTGTGCGTGTGTGTTGTCGGTGTGTGTGTGTTGTCGGTGTGTGTGTGTGTGTGTGTGTGTTGTCAGTGTGTGTGTGTGTGTGTTGTCGGTGTGTGTGTGTGTGTTGTCGGTGTGTGTGTGTGTGTGTTGTCGGTGTGTGTGTGTTTATGTGTTGTCGGTGTGTGTGTGTGTGTTGTGTGTGTGTGTGTTGTCGGTGTGTGTGTGGGTGTGTTGTCGGTGTGTGTGTGTGTGTGTGTTGTCGGTGTGTGTGTGTGTGTGTTGTCGGTGTGTGTGTGTTGTCGGTGTGAGTATGTGTGTTGTCGGTGTGTGTGAGTGTTGTCGGTGTGTGTGTGTTGTCGGTGTGTGTGTGTGTGTGTGTGTGTGTGTGTTGTCGGTGTGTGCGTGTGTGTTGTCGGTGTGTGTGTGTTTGTTGTCGGTGTGTGTGTGTGTGTTGTCGGTGTGTGTGTGTGTGTGTGTTGTCGGTGTGTGTGTGTGTGTTGTCGGTGTGTGTGTGTGTGTGTGTTGTCGGTGTGTGTGTGTGTGTGTTGTCAGTGTGTGTGTGTGTGTGTTTTCAGTGTGTGTGTGTTTATGTGTTGTCGGTGTGTGTGTGTGTGTTGTCGGTGTGTGTGTGTGTGTTGTCGGTGTGTGTGTGTGTTGTCGGTGTGTGTGTGTTGTCGGTGTGTGTGTGTGTGTGTGTTGTCGGTGTGTGTGTGTGCGTTGTCGGTGTGTGTGTGTGTGTTGTCGGTGTGTGTGTGTGTGTGTGTTGTCGGTGTGTGTGTGTGTGTGTGTTGTCGGTGTGTGTGTGTGTGTGTGTGTGTTGTCGGTGTGTGTGTGTGTGTGTTGTCGGTGTGTGTGTGTGTGTGTTTTTGGTGTGTGTGTGTGTGTGTTGTGTGTGTGTGTGTGTGTTGTCGGTGTGTGTGTGTGTGTGTGCTGTCGGTGTGTGTGTGTGTGTGTTGTCTGTGTGTGTGTGTTGTCGGTGTGTGTGTGTGTGTGTGTGTTGTCGGTGTGTGTGTGTGTTGTCGGTGTGTGTGTGTGTGTGTGTGTTGTCAGTGTGTGTCTGTGTGTTATCGGTGTGTGTGTGTGTGTGTGTGTTGTCGGTGTGTGTGTGTGTCTGTGTTGTCGGTGTGTGTGTGTGTGTTGTCGGTGTGTGCGTGTGTGTTGTCGGTGTGTGTGTGTGTGTGTTGTCGGTGTGTGTGTGTGTGTGTGTTGTCGGTGTGTGTGTGTTGTCGGTGTGTGTGTGTGTGTTGTCGGTGTGTGTGTGTGTGTGTTGTCAGTGTGTGTGTGTGTGTGTGTTGTCAGTGTGTGTGTGTGTGTTGTGTGTGTGTGTGTTGTCGGTGTGTGTGTGTGTGTGTTGTCGGTGTGTGTGTGTGTGTGTGTGTGTTGTCGGTGTGTGTGTGTGTGTTGTCGGTGTGTGTGTGTGTGTGTGTGTGTGTTGTCGGTGTGTGTGTGTGTGTGTGTTGTCGGTGTGTGTGTGTGTTGTCGGTGTGTGTGTGTGTGTGTTGTCGGTGTGTGTGTGTGTGTTGTCGGTGTGTGTGTGTGTGTTGTCGGTGTGTGTGTGTGTGTTGTGTGTGTGTGTGTTGTCGGTGTGTGTGTGTGTGTGTTGTCGGTGTGTGTGTGTGTGTGTTGTCAGTGTGTGTGTGTGTGTGTGTTGTCGGTGTGTGTGTGTGTGTGTGTTGTCGGTGTGTGTGTGTGTGTGTGTTGTCGGTGTGTGTGTGTGTGTGTTGTCGGTGTGTGTGTGTGTGTGTTGTCGGTGTGTGTGTGTGTTGCTGGTGTGTGTGTGTGTGTGTTGTCGGTGTGTGTGTGTGTTGTCGGTGTGTGTGTGTGTGTGTGTTGTCGGTGTGTGTGTGTGTGTTGTCGGTGTGTATGTGTGTGTTGTCGATGTGTGTGTGTGTGTGTTGTAGGTGTGTTTGTGTGTGTGTGTTGTCGGTGTGTATGTGTGTGTGTTGTCGGTGTGTGTGTGTGTTGTGTGTGTGTGTGTTGTCGGTGTGTGTGTGTGTGTGTTGTCGGTGTGTGTGTGTGTGTTGTCGGTGTGTGTGTGTTTTGTCAGTGTGTGTGTGTGTGTTGTCGGTGTGTGTGTGTGTGTTGTCAGTGTGTGTGTGTGTGTGTTGTCGGTGTGTGTGTGTGTGTGTGTGGGTGTGTGTTGTCGGTGTGTGTGTGTGTGTGTTGCTGGTGTGTGTGTGTGTGTTGTCGGGGGTGTGTGTGTGTGTTGTCGGTGTGTGTGTGTGTGTGTTGTCGGTGTGTTGTCGGTGTGTGTGTGTGTGTGTGGTCGGTGGGTGTGTGTGTGTTGTCGGTGTGTGTGTGTGTGTGTGTTGTCGGTGTGTGTGTGTGTGTGTTGTCAGTGTGTGTGTGTGTGTGTTGTCGGTGTGTGTGTGTTTATGTGTTGTCGGTGTGTGTGTGTGTGTTGTCGGTGTGTGTGTGTGTGTGTGTGTTGTCGGTGTGTGTGTGTGTTGTCGGTGTGTGTGTGTTGTCGGTGTGTGTGTGTGTGTGTTGTCGGTGTGTGTGTGTGTGTTGTCGGTGTGTGTGTGTGTGTTGTCGGTGTGTGTGTGTGTGTGTTGTCGGTGTGTGTGTGTGTGTTGTGTGTGTGTGTGTTGTCGGTGTGTGTGTGTGTGTGTTGTCGGTGTGTGTGTGTGTGTGTGTGTTGTCGGTGTGTGTGTGTGTTGTCGGTGTGTGTGTGTGTGTGTGTGTTGTCGGTGTGTGTGTGTGTGTGTGTTGTTGGTGTGTGTGTGTGTGTGTTGTGTGTGTGTGTGTGTTGTCGGTGTGTGTGTGTGTGTGCTGTCGGTGTGTGTGTGTGTGTGTTGTCTGTGTGTGTGTGTTTTCGGTGTGTGTGTGTGTGTGTGTGTGTGTGTGTTGTCGGTGTGTGTGTGTGTGTGTTGTCGGTGTATGTGTGTGTGTGTGCTGTCGGTGTGTGTGTGTGTGTGTTGTCGGTGTGTGTGTGTTTATGTGTTGTCGGTGTGTGTGTGTGTGTTGTCGGTGTGTGTGTGTGTGTGTTGTCGGTGTGTGTGTGTGTTGTCGGTGTGTGTGTGTGTGAGTTGTCGGTGTGTGTGTGTGTGTTGTCGGTGTGTGTGTGTGTGTTGTCGGTGTGTGTGTGTGTGTTGTGTGTGTGTGTGTTGTCGGTGTGTGTGTGTGTGTGTTGTCGGTGTGTGTGTGTGTTGTCGGTGTGTGTGTGTGTGTTGTCGGTGTGTGTGTGTGTGTTGTCGGTGTGTGTGTGTGTGTTGTGTGTGTGTGTGTTGTCGGTGTGTGTGTGTGTGTGTTGTCGGTGTGTGTGTGTGTGTTGTCAGTGTGTGTGTGTGTGTGTGTTGTCGGTGTGTGTGTGTGTGTGTGTTGTCGGTGTGTGTGTGTGTGTGTGTTGTCGGTGTGTGTGTGTGTGTGTTGTCGGTGTGTGTGTGTGTGTGTTGTCGGTGTGTGTGTGTGTTGCTGGTGTGTGTGTGTGTGTGTTGTCGGTGTGTGTGTGTGTTGTCGGTGTGTGTGTGTGTGTGTGTTGTCTGTGTGTGTGTGTGTGTTGTCGGTGTGTATGTGTGTGTTGTCGATGTGTGTGTGTGTGTGTTGTAGGTGTGTTTGTGTGTGTGTGTTGTCGGTGTGTATGTGTGTGTGTTGTCGGTGTGTGTGTGTGTTGTGTGTGTGTGTGTTGTCGGTGTGTGTGTGTGTGTGTTGTCGGTGTGTGTGTGTGTGTGTGTTGTCGGTGTGTGTGTGTTTTGTCAGTGTGTGTGTGTGTGTTGTCGGTGTGTGTGTGTGTGTTGTCAGTGTGTGTGTGTGTGTGTTGTCGGTGTGTGTGTGTGTGTGTGTGGGTGTGTGTTGTCGGTGTGTGTGTGTGTGTGTTGCTGGTGTGTGTGTGTGTGTTGTCGGTGTGTGTGTGTGTGTTGTCGGTGTGTGTGTGTGTGTGTTGTCGGTGTGTTGTCGGTGTGTGTGTGTGTGTGTGGTCGGTGGGTGTGTGTGTGTTGTCGGTGTGTGTGTGTGTGTGTGTTGTCGGTGTGTGTGTGTGTGTGTTGTCAGTGTGTGTGTGTGTGTGTTGTCGGTGTGTGTGTGTTTATGTGTTGTCGGTGTGTGTGTGTGTGTTGTCGGTGTGTGTGTGTGTGTGTTGTCGGTGTGTGTGTGTGTTGTCGGTGTGTGTGTGTTGTCGGTGTGTGTGTGTGTGTGTTGTCGGTGTGTGTGTGTGTGTTGTCGGTGTGTGTGTGTGTGTTGTCGGTGTGTGTGTGTGTGTGTTGTCGGTGTGTGTGTGTGTGTTGTGTGTGTGTGTGTGTGTGTGTTGTCGGTGTGTGTGTGTGTGTGTGTGTGTTGTCGGTGTGTGTGTGTGTGTTGTCGGTGTGTGTGTGTGTGTGTGTGTTGTCGGTGTGTGTGTGTGTGTGTGTTGTTGGTGTGTGTGTGTGTGTGTTGTGTGTGTGTGTGTGTTGTCGGTGTGTGTGTGTGTGTGCTGTCGGTGTGTGTGTGTGTGTGTTGTCTGTGTGTGTGTGTTTTCGGTGTGTGTGTGTGTGTGTGTGTGTGTTGTCGGTGTGTGTGTGTGTTGTCGGTGTGTGTGTGTGTGTGTGCTGTCGGTGTGTGTGTGTGTGTGTTGTCGGTGTGTGTGTGTTTATGTGTTGTCGGTGTGTGTGTGTGTGTTGTCGGTGTGTGTGTGTGTGTGTTGTCGGTGTGTGTGTGTGTTGTCGGTGTGTGTGTGTGTGAGTTGTCGGTGTGTGTGTGTGTGTTGTCGGTGTGTGTGTGTGTGTTGTCGGTGTGTGTGTGTGTGTTGTGTGTGTGTGTGTTGTCGGTGTGTGTTTGTGTGTGTGTTGTCGGTGTGTGTGTGTGTGTGTGTTGTCAGTGTGTGTGTGTGTGTGTGTTGTCGGTGTGTGTGTGTGTGTGTGTTGTCGGTGTGTGTGTGTGTGTGTGTTGTCGGTGTGTGTGTGTGTGTGTTGTCGGTGTGTGTGTGTGTGTGTTGTCGGTGTGTGTGTGTGTGTGTTGCTGGTGTGTGTGTGTGTGTGTTGTCGGTGTGTGTTTGTTGTCGGTGTGTGTGTGTGTGTGTGTTGTCGGTGTGTGTGTGTGTGTTGTCGGTGTGTATGTGTGTGTTGTCGATGTGTGTGTGTGTGTGTTGTAGGTGTGTTTGTGTGTGTGTGTTGTCGGTGTGTATGTGTGTGTGTTGTCGGTGTGTGTGTGTGTGTTGTGTGTGTGTGTGTTGTCAGTGTGTGTGTGTGTGTGTTGTCGGTGTGTGTGTGTGTGTGTTGTCGGTGTGTGTGTGTGTGTGTGTTGTCGGTGTGTGTGTGTGTGTGTGGTCGGTGGGTGTGTGTGTGTTGTCGGTGTGTGTGTGTGTGTGTGTTGTCGGTGTGTGTGTGTGTGTGTTGTCAGTGTGTGTGTGTGTGTTGTCGGTGTGTGTGTGTTTATGTGTTGTCGGTGTGTGTGTGTGTGTTGTCGGTGTGTGTGTGTGTGTGTGTGTTGTCGGTGTGTGTGTGTGTTGTCGGTGTGTGTGTGTGTGTTGTCGGTGTGTGTGTGTGTGTTGTCGGTGTGTGAGTGTGTGTGTGTGTGTGTGTTGTCGGTGTGTGTGTGTTATCGGTGTGTGTGTGTGTGTGTGTGTGTTGTCGGTGTGTGTGTGTGTGTGTAGTCTGTGTGTGTGTGTGTCTGTGTTGTCGGTGTGTGTGTCTGTGTGTTGTCGGTGTGTGCGTGTGTGTTGTCGGTGTGTGTGTGTGTGTGTGTTGTCGGTGTGTGTGTGTGTGTGTGTTGTCGGTGTGTGTGTGTGTGTTGTCGGTGTGTGTGTGTGTGTGTTGTCGGTGTGTGTGTGTGTTGTCGGTGTGTGTGTGTTGTCGGTGTGTGTGTGTGTGTGTGTTGTCGGTGTGTGTGTGTGTGTTGTGTGTGTGTGTGTTGTCGGTGTGTGTGTGTGTGTGTTGTCGGTGTGTGTGTGTGTTGTCGGTGTGTGTGTGTGTGTTGTCGGTGTGTGTGTGTGTGTTGTCGGTGTGTGTGTGTGTGTTGTGTGTGTGTGTGTTGTCGGTGTGTGTGTGTGTGTGTTGTCGGTGTGTGTGTGTGTGTTGTCAGTGTGTGTGTGTGTGTGTGTTGTCGGTGTGTGTGTGTGTGTGTGTTGTCGGTGTGTGTGTGTGTGTGTGTTGTCGGTGTGTGTGTGTGTGTGTTGTCGGTGTGTGTGTGTGTGTGTTGTCGGTGTGTGTGTGTGTTGCTGGTGTGTGTGTGTGTGTGTTGTCGGTGTGTGTGTGTGTTGTCGGTGTGTGTGTGTGTGTGTGTTGTCTGTGTGTGTGTGTGTGTTGTCGGTGTGTATGTGTGTGTTGTCGATGTGTGTGTGTGTGTGTTGTAGGTGTGTTTGTGTGTGTGTGTTGTCGGTGTGTATGTGTGTGTGTTGTCGGTGTGTGTGTGTGTTGTGTGTGTGTGTGTTGTCGGTGTGTGTGTGTGTGTGTTGTCGGTGTGTGTGTGTGTGTGTGTTGTCGGTGTGTGTGTGTTTTGTCAGTGTGTGTGTGTGTGTTGTCGGTGTGTGTGTGTGTGTTGTCAGTGTGTGTGTGTGTGTGTGTTGTCGGTGTGTGTGTGTGTGTGTGTGGGTGTGTGTTGTCGGTGTGTGTGTGTGTGTGTTGCTGGTGTGTGTGTGTGTGTTGTCGGTGTGTGTGTGTGTGTTGTCGGTGTGTGTGTGTGTGTGTTGTCGGTGTGTTGTCGGTGTGTGTGTGTGTGTGTGGTCGGTGGGTGTGTGTGTGTTGTCGGTGTGTGTGTGTGTGTGTGTTGTCGGTGTGTGTGTGTGTGTGTTGTCAGTGTGTGTGTGTGTGTGTTGTCGGTGTGTGTGTGTTTATGTGTTGTCGGTGTGTGTGTGTGTGTTGTCGGTGTGTGTGTGTGTGTGTTGTCGGTGTGTGTGTGTGTTGTCGGTGTGTGTGTGTTGTCGGTGTGTGTGTGTGTGTGTTGTCGGTGTGTGTGTGTGTGTTGTCGGTGTGTGTGTGTGTGTTGTCGGTGTGTGTGTGTGTGTGTTGTCGGTGTGTGTGTGTGTGTTGTGTGTGTGTGTGTGTGTGTGTTGTCGGTGTGTGTGTGTGTGTGTGTGTGTTGTCGGTGTGTGTGTGTGTGTTGTCGGTGTGTGTGTGTGTGTGTGTGTTGTCGGTGTGTGTGTGTGTGTGTGTTGTTGGTGTGTGTGTGTGTGTGTTGTGTGTGTGTGTGTGTTGTCGGTGTGTGTGTGTGTGTGCTGTCGGTGTGTGTGTGTGTGTGTTGTCTGTGTGTGTGTGTTTTCGGTGTGTGTGTGTGTGTGTGTGTGTGTTGTCGGTGTGTGTGTGTGTTGTCGGTGTGTGTGTGTGTGTGTGCTGTCGGTGTGTGTGTGTGTGTGTTGTCGGTGTGTGTGTGTTTATGTGTTGTCGGTGTGTGTGTGTGTGTTGTCGGTGTGTGTGTGTGTGTGTTGTCGGTGTGTGTGTGTGTTGTCGGTGTGTGTGTGTGTGAGTTGTCGGTGTGTGTGTGTGTGTTGTCGGTGTGTGTGTGTGTGTTGTCGGTGTGTGTGTGTGTGTTGTGTGTGTGTGTGTTGTCGGTGTGTGTTGTGTGTGTGTTGTCGGTGTGTGTGTGTGTGTGTGTTGTCAGTGTGTGTGTGTGTGTGTGTTGTCGGTGTGTGTGTGTGTGTGTGTTGTCGGTGTGTGTGTGTGTGTGTGTTGTCGGTGTGTGTGTGTGTGTGTTGTCGGTGTGTGTGTGTGTGTGTTGTCGGTGTGTGTGTGTGTGTGTTGCTGGTGTGTGTGTGTGTGTGTTGTCGGTGTGTGTTTGTTGTCGGTGTGTGTGTGTGTGTGTGTTGTCGGTGTGTGTGTGTGTGTTGTCGGTGTGTATGTGTGTGTTGTCGATGTGTGTGTGTGTGTGTTGTAGGTGTGTTTGTGTGTGTGTGTTGTCGGTGTGTATGTGTGTGTGTTGTCGGTGTGTGTGTGTGTGTTGTGTGTGTGTGTGTTGTCAGTGTGTGTGTGTGTGTGTTGTCGGTGTGTGTGTGTGTGTGTTGTCGGTGTGTGTGTGTGTGTGTGTTGTCGGTGTGTGTGTGTGTGTGTGGTCGGTGGGTGTGTGTGTGTTGTCGGTGTGTGTGTGTGTGTGTGTTGTCGGTGTGTGTGTGTGTGTGTTGTCAGTGTGTGTGTGTGTGTTGTCGGTGTGTGTGTGTTTATGTGTTGTCGGTGTGTGTGTGTGTGTTGTCGGTGTGTGTGTGTGTGTGTGTGTTGTCGGTGTGTGTGTGTGTTGTCTGTGTGTGTGTGTTGTCGGTGTGTGTGTGTGTGTTGTCGGTGTGTGTGTGTGTGTTGTCGGTGTGTGAGTGTGTGTGTGTGTGTGTGTTGTCGGTGTGTGTGTGTTATCGGTGTGTGTGTGTGTGTGTGTGTGTTGTCGGTGTGTGTGTGTGTGTGTAGTCTGTGTGTGTGTGTGTCTGTGTTGTCGGTGTGTGTGTCTGTGTGTTGTCGGTGTGTGCGTGTGTGTTGTCGGTGTGTGTGTGTGTGTGTGTTGTCGGTGTGTGTGTGTGTGTGTGTTGTCGGTGTGTGTGTGTGTGTTGTCGGTGTGTGTGTGTGTGTGTTGTCGGTGTGTGTGTGTGTTGTCGGTGTGTGTGTGTTGTCGGTGTGTGTGTGTGTGTGTGTTGTCGGTGTGTGTGTGTGTGTTGTCGGTGTGTGTGTGTGTGTTGTCGGTGTGTGTGTGTGTGTGTGTTGTCGGTGTGTGTGTGTGTGTGTGTTGTCGGTGTGTGTGTGTGTGTGTGTGTGTTGTCGGTGTGTGTGTGTGTGTGTTGTCGGTGTGTGTGTGTGTGTGTTGTTGGTGTGTGTGTGTGTGTGTTGTGTGTGTGTGTGTGTGTTGTCGGTGTGTGTGTGTGTGTGTGCTGTCGGTGTGTGTGTGTGTGTGTTGTCTGTGTGTGTGTGTTGTCGGTGTGTGTGTGTGTGTGTTGTCGGTGTGTGTGTGTGTTGTCGGTGTGTGTGTGTGTGTGTGTGTTGTCAGTGTGTGTCTGTGTGTTATCGGTGTGTGTGTGTGTGTGTGTTGTCGGTGTGTGTGTGTGTCTGTGTTGTCGGTGTGTGTGTGTGTGTTGTCGGTGTGTGCGTGTGTGTTGTCGGTGTGTGTGTGTGTGTGTTGTCGGTGTGTGTGTGTGTGTGTGTTGTCGGTGTGTGTGTGTTGTCGGTGTGTGTGTGTGTGTTGTCGGTGTGTGTGTGTGTGTGTTGTCGGTGTGTGTGTGTGTGTGTGTTGTCAGTGTGTGTGTGTGTGTGTTGTCGGTGTGTGTGTGTTTATGTGTTGTCGGTGTGTGTGTGTGTGTTGTCGTTGTGTGTGTGTGTGTGTGTTGTCGGTGTGTGTGTGTGTTGTCGGTGTGTGTGTGTGTGTGTTGTCGGTGTGTGTGTGTGTGTTGTCGGTGTCTGTGTGTGTGTTGTCGGTGTGTGTGTGTGTGTTGTGTGTGTGTGTGTTGTCGGTGTGTGTGTGTGTGTTGTCGGTGTGTGTGTGTGTGTGTGTTGTCAGTGTGTGTGTGTGTGTGTGTTGTCGGTGTGTGTGTGTGTGTGTGTTGTCGGTGTGTGTGTGTGTGTGTGTTGTCGGTGTGTGTGTGTGTGTGTTGTCGGTGTGTGTGTGTGTGTGTTGTCGGTGTGTGTGTGTGTTGCTGGTGTGTGTGTGTGTGTGTTGTCGGTGTGTGTGTGTGTTGTCGGTGTGTGTGTCTGTGTGTTGTCGGTGTGTGCGTGTGTGTTGTCGGTGTGTGTGTGTGTGTGTTGTCGGTGTGTGTGTGTGTGTGTGTTGTCGGTGTGTGTGTGTGTGTTGTCGGTGTGTGTGTGTGTGTGTTGTCGGTGTGTGTGTGTGTTGTCGGTGTGTGTGTGTTGTCGGTGTGTGTGTGTGTGTTGTCGGTGTGTGTGTGTGTGTTGTCGGTGTGTGTGTGTGTGTTGTCGGTGTGTGTGTGTGTGTGTGTTGTCGGTGTGTGTGTGTGTGTGTGTTGTCGGTGTGTGGTGTGTGTGTGTGTGTTGTCGGTGTGTGTGTGTGTGTGTTGTCGGTGTGTGTGTGTGTGTGTTGTTGGTGTGTGTGTGTGTGTGTTGTGTGTGTGTGTGTGTGTTGTCGGTGTGTGTGTGTGTGTGTGTGCTGTCGGTGTGTGTGTGTGTGTGTTGTCTGTGTGTGTGTGTTGTCGGTGTGTGTGTGTGTGTGTGTGTGTGTGTTGTCGGTGTGTGTGTGTGTTGTCGGTGTGTGTGTGTGTGTGTGTGTTGTCAGTGTGTGTCTGTGTGTTATCGGTGTGTGTGTGTGTGTGTGTTGTCGGTGTGTGTGTGTGTCTGTGTTGTCGGTGTGTGTGTGTGTGTTGTCGGTGTGTGCGTGTGTGTTGTCGGGTGTGTGTGTGTGTTGTCGGTGTGTGTGTGTGTGTGTGTTGTCGGTGTGTGTGTGTTGTCGGTGTGTGTGTGTGTGTTGTCGGTGTGTGTGTGTGTGTGTTGTCGGTGTGTGTGTGTGTGTGTGTTGTCAGTGTGTGTGTGTGTGTGTTGTCGGTGTGTGTGTGTTTATGTGTTGTCGGTGTGTGTGTGTGTGTTGTCGTTGTGTGTGTGTGTGTGTGTTGTCGGTGTGTGTGTGTGTTGTCGGTGTGTGTGTGTGTGTGTTGTCGGTGTGTGTGTGTGTGTTGTCGGTGTGTGTGTGTGTGTTGTCGGTGTGTGTGTGTGTGTTGTGTGTGTGTGTGTTGTCGGTGTGTGTGTGTGTGTGTTGTCGGTGTGTGTGTGTGTGTGTTGTCGGTGTGTGTGTGTGTTGCTGGTGTGTGTGTGTGTGTGTTGTCGGTGTGTGTGTGTGTTGTCGGTGTGTGTGTGTGTGTGTGTTGTCGGTGTGTGTGTGTGTGTTGTCGGTGTGTATGTGTGTGTTGTCGATGTGTGTGTGTGTGTGTTGTAGGTGTGTTTGTGTGTGTGTGTTGTCGGTGTGTATGTGTGTGTGTTGTCGGTGTGTGTGTGTGTTGTGTGTGTGTGTGTTGTCGGTGTGTGTGTGTGTGTGTTGTCGGTGTGTGTGTGTGTGTGTGTTGTCGGTGTGTGTGTGTTTTGTCGGTGTGTGTGTGTGTGTTGTCGGTGTGTGTGTGTGTGTTGTCAGTGTGTGTGTGTGTGTGTTGTCGGTGTGTGTGTGTGTGTGTGTGGGTGTGTGTTGTCGGTGTGTGTGTTTGTGTGTTGCTGGTGTGTGTGTGTGTGTTGTCGGTGTGTGTGTGTGTGTTGTCGGTGTGTGTGTGTGTTGTCGGTGTGTTGTCGGTGTGTGTGTGTGTGTGTGGTCGGTGGGTGTGTGTGTGTTGTCGGTGTGTGTGTGTGTGTGTGTTGTCGGTGTGTGTGTGTGTTGTCAGTGTGTGTGTGTGTGTGTTGTCGGTGTGTGTGTGTTTATGTGTTGTCGGTGTGTGTGTGTGTGTTGTCGGTGTGTGTGTGTGTGTGTGTGTTGTCGGTGTGTGTGTGTGTTGTCGGTGTGTGTGTGTTGTCGGTGTGTGTGTGTGTGTGTGTGTGTGTTGTCGGTGTGTGTGTGTGTGTTGTCGGTGTGTGTGTGTGTGTTGTCGGTGTGTGTGTGTGTGTGTTGTCGGTGTGTGTGTGTTGTGTGTGTGTGTGTTGTCGGTGTGTGTGTGTGTGTGTTGTCGGTGTGTGTGTGTGTGTGTGTGTGTTGTCGGTGTGTGTGTGTGTGTTGTCGGTGTGTGTGTGTGTGTGTGTGTTGTCGGTGTGTGTGTGTGTGTGTGTTGTCGGTGTGTGTGTGTGTGTGCTGTCGGTGTGTGTGTGTGTGTGTTGTCTGTGTGTGTGTGTTTTCGGTGTGTGTGTGTGTGTGTGTGTTGTCGGTGTGTGTGTGTGTGTGTTGTCGGTGTGTGTGTGTGTGTGTGCTGTCGGTGTGTGTGTGTGTGTGTTGTCGGTGTGTGTGTGTTTATGTGTTGTCGGTGTGTGTGTGTGTGTTGTCGGTGTGTGTGTGTGTGTGTTGTCGGTGTGTGTGTGTGTTGTCGGTGTGTGTGTGTGTGAGTTGTCGGTGTGTGTGTGTGTGTTGTCGGTGTGTGTGTGTGTGTTGTCGGTGTGTGTGTGTGTGTTGTGTGTGTGTGTGTTGTCGGTGTGTCTGTGTGTGTGTTGTCGGTGTGTGTGTGTTGTCAGTGTGTGTGTGTGTGTGTGTGTTGTCGGTGTGTGTGTGTGTGTGTGTTGTCGGTGTGTGTGTGTGTGTGTGTTGTCGGTGTGTGTGTGTGTGTGTTGTCGGTGTGTGTGTGTGTGTGTTGTCGGTGTGTGTGTGTGTGTGTTGCTGGTGTGTGTGTGTGTGTGTTGTCGGTGTGTGTTTGTTGTCGGTGTGTGTGTGTGTGTGTGTTGTCGGTGTGTGTGTGTGTGTTGTCGGTGTGTATGTGTGTGTTGTCGATGTGTGTGTGTGTGTGTTGTAGGTGTGTTTGTGTGTGTGTGTTGTCGGTGTGTATGTGTGTGTGTTGTCGGTGTGTGTGTGTGTTGTGTGTGTGTGTGTTGTCGGTGTGTGTGTGTGTGTGTTGTCGGTGTGTGTGTGTGTGTGTGTTGTCGGTGTGTGTGTGTTTTGTCGGTGTGTGTGTGTGTGTTGTCGGTGTGTGTGTGTGTGTGTGGTCGGTGGGTGTGTGTGTGTTGTCGGTGTGTGTGTGTGTGTGTGTTGTCGGTGTGTGTGTATGTTGTCAGTGTGTGTGTGTGTGTGTTGTCGGTGTGTGTGTGTTTATGTGTTGTCGGTGTGTGTGTGTGTGTTGTCGGTGTGTGTGTGTGTGTGTGTGTTGTCGGTGTGTGTGTGTGTTGTCGGTGTGTGTGTGTTGTCGGTGTGTGTGTGTGTGTGTGTGTTGTCGGTGTGTGTGTGTGTGTAGTCGGTGTGTGTGTGTGTGTTGTCGGTGTGTGTGTGTGTGTGTTGTCGGTGTGTGTGTGTGTGTGTGTGTGTTGTCGGTGTGTGTGTGTGTGTTGTCGGTGTGTGTGTGTGTGTGTGTGTTGTCGGTGTGTGTGTGTGTGTGTGTGTTGTTGGTGTGTGTGTGTGTGTGTGTTGTGTGTGTGTGTGTGTTGTCGGTGTGTGTGTGTGTGTGCTGTCGGTGTGTGTGTGTGTGTGTTGTCTGTGTGTGTGTGTTTTCGGTGTGTGTGTGTGTGTGTGTGTGTGTTGTCGGTGTGTGTGTGTGTGTGTTGTCGGTGTGTGTGTGTGTGTGTGCTGTCGGTGTGTGTGTGTGTGTGTTGTCTGTGTGTGTGTGTTGTCGGTGTGTGTGTGTGTGTGTGTGTCTGTGTTGTCGGTGTGTGTGTCTGTGTGTTGTCGGTGTGTGCGTGTGTGTTGTCGGTGTGTGTGTGTGTGTGTTGTCGGTGTGTGTGTGTGTGTGTGTGTGTTGTCGGTGTGTGTGTGTGTGTTGTCGGTGTGTGTGTGTGTGTTGTCGGTGTGTGTGTGTGTGTGTTGTCGGTGTGTGTGTGTGTGTGTGTGTGTTGTCAGTGTGTGTGTGTGTGTGTTGTCGGTGTGTGTGTGTTTATGTGTTGTCGGTGTGTGTGTATGTGTTGTCGGTGTGTGTGTGTGTGTGTGTTGTCGGTGTGTGTGTGTGTGTGTTGTCGGTGTGTGTGTGTGTGTGTGTGTGTTGTCGGTGTGTGTGTGTGTGTTGTCGGTGTGTGTGTGTGTGTGTGTGTTGTCGGTGTGTGTGTGTGTGTGTGTTGTTGGTGTGTGTGTGTGTGTGTTGTGTGTGTGTGTGTGTTGTCGGTGTGTGTGTGTGTGTGCTGTCGGTGTGTGTGTGTGTGTGTTGTCTGTGTGTGTGTGTTTTCGGTGTGTGTGTGTGTGTGTGTGTGTTGTCGGTGTGTGTGTGTGTGTGTTGTCGGTGTGTGTGTGTGTGTGTGCTGTCGGTGTGTGTGTGTGTGTGTTGTCGGTGTGTGTGTGTGTGTGTTGTCGGTGTGTGTGTGTGTGTGTTGTCGGTGTGTGTGTGTGTTGTCGGTGTGTGTGTGTGTGAGTTGTCGGTGTGTGTGTGTGTGTTGTCGGTGTGTGTGTGTGTGTTGTCGGTGTGTGTGTGTGTGTTGTGTGTGTGTGTGTTGTCGGTGTGTCTGTGTGTGTGTTGTCGGTGTGTGTGTGTGTGTGTTGTCAGTGTGTGTGTGTGTGTGTGTGTTGTCGGTGTGTGTGTGTGTGTGTGTTGTCGGTGTGTGTGTGTGTGTGTGTTGTCGGTGTGTGTGTGTGTGTGTTGTCGGTGTGTGTGTGTGTGTGTTGTCGGTGTGTGTGTGTGTGTGTTGCTGGTGTGTGTGTGTGTGTGTTGTCGGTGTGTGTTTGTTGTCGGTGTGTGTGTGTGTGTGTGTTGTCGGTGTGTGTGTGTGTGTTGTCGGTGTGTATGTGTGTGTTGTCGATGTGTGTGTGTGTGTGTTGTAGGTGTGTTTGTGTGTGTGTGTTGTCGGTGTGTATGTGTGTGTGTTGTCGGTGTGTGTGTGTGTTGTGTGTGTGTGTGTTGTCGGTGTGTGTGTGTGTGTGTTGTCGGTGTGTGTGTGTGTGTGTGTTGTCGGTGTGTGTGTGTTTTGTCGGTGTGTGTGTGTGTGTTGTCGGTGTGTGTGTGTGTGTGTGGTCGGTGGGTGTGTGTGTGTTGTCGGTGTGTGTGTGTGTGTGTGTTGTCGGTGTGTGTGTGTGTGTGTTGTCAGTGTGTGTGTGTGTGTGTTGTCGGTGTGTGTGTGTTTATGTGTTGTCGGTGTGTGTGTGTGTGTTGTCGGTGTGTGTGTGTGTGTGTGTGTTGTCGGTGTGTGTGTGTTGTCGGTGTGTGTGTGTGTGTGTGTGTTGTCGGTGTGTGTGTGTGTGTTGTCGGTTTGTGTGTGTGTGTTGTCGGTGTGTGTGTGTGTGTGTTGTCGGTGTGTGTGTGTGTGTGTGTGTGTTGTCGGTGTGTGTGTGTGTGTTGTCGGTGTGTGTGTGTGTGTGTGTGTTGTCGGTGTGTGTGTGTGTGTGTGTTGTTGGTGTGTGTGTGTGTGTGTTGTGTGTGTGTGTGTGTTGTCGGTGTGTGTGTGTGTGTGCTGTCGGTGTGTGTGTGTGTGTGTTGTCTGTGTGTGTGTGTTTTCGTTGTGTGTGTGTGTGTGTGTGTGTGTTGTCGGTGTGTGTGTGTGTGTGTTGTCGGTGTGTGTGTGTGTGTGTGCTGTCGGTGTGTGTGTGTGTGTGTTGTCTGTGTGTGTGTGTTGTCGGTGTGTGTGTGTGTGTGTGTGTCTGTGTTGTCGGTGTGTGTGTCTGTGTGTTGTCGGTGTGTGCGTGTGTGTTGTCGGTGTGTGTGTGTGTGTGTTGTCGGTGTGTGTGTGTGTGTGTGTGTTGTCGGTGTGTGTGTGTGTGTTGTCGGTGTGTGTGTGTGTGTTGTCGGTGTGTGTGTGTGTGTGTTGTCGGTGTGTGTGTGTGTGTGTGTGTGTTGTCAGTGTGTGTGTGTGTGTGTTGTCGGTGTGTGTGTGTTTATGTGTTGTCGGTGTGTGTGTGTGTGTTGTCGGTGTGTGTGTGTGTGTGTGTTGTCGGTGTGTGTGTGTGTTGTCGGTGTGTGTGTGTTGTCGGTGTGTGTGTGTGTGTGTGTGTGTGTGTGTGTTGTCGGTGTGTGTGTGTGTGTGTTGTCGGTGTGTGTGTGTGTTGTGTGTGTGTGTGTTGTCGGTGTGTGTGTGTGTGTGTTGTCGGTGTGTGTGTGTGTGTGTGTTGTCGGTGTGTGTGTGTTTTGTCGGTGTGTGTGTGTGTGTTGTCGGTGTGTGTGTGTGTGTGTGGTCGGTGGGTGTGTGTGTGTTGTCGGTGTGTGTGTGTGTGTGTGTTGTCGGTGTGTGTGTGTGTGTGTTGTCAGTGTGTGTGTGTGTGTGTTGTCGGTGTGTGTGTGTTTATGTGTTGTCGGTGTGTGTGTGTGTGTTGTCGGTGTGTGTGTGTGTGTGTGTGTTGTCGGTGTGTGTGTGTGTTGTCGGTGTGTGTGTGTTGTCGGTGTGTGTGTGTGTGTGTGTGTTGTCGGTGTGTGTGTGTGTGTTGTCGGTGTGTGTGTGTGTGTTGTCGGTGTGTGTGTGTGTGTGTTGTCGGTGTGTGTGTGTGTGTGTGTGTGTTGTCGGTGTGTGTGTGTGTGTTGTCGGTGTGTGTGTGTGTGTGTGTGTTGTCGGTGTGTGTGTGTGTGTGTGTTGTTGGTGTGTGTGTGTGTGTGTTGTGTGTGTGTGTGTGTTGTCGGTGTGTGTGTGTGTGTGCTGTCGGTGTGTGTGTGTGTGTGTTGTCTGTGTGTGTGTGTTTTCGGTGTGTGTGTGTGTGTGTGTGTGTTGTCGGTGTGTGTGTGTGTGTGTTGTCGGTGTGTGTGTGTGTGTGTGCTGTCGGTGTGTGTGTGTGTGTGTTGTCTGTGTGTGTGTGTTGTCGGTGTGTGTGTGTGTGTGTGTGTCTGTGTTGTCGGTGTGTGTGTCTGTGTGTTGTCGGTGTGTGCGTGTGTGTTGTCGGTGTGTGTGTGTGTGTGTTGTCGGTGTGTGTGTGTGTGTGTGTGTTGTCGGTGTGTGTGTGTGTGTTGTCGGTTTGTGTGTGTGTGTTGTCGGTGTGTGTGTGTGTGTGTTGTCGGTGTGTGTGTGTGTGTGTGTGTGTTGTCGGTGTGTGTGTGTGTGTTGTCGGTGTGTGTGTGTGTGTGTGTGTTGTCGGTGTGTGTGTGTGTGTGTGTTGTTGGTGTGTGTGTGTGTGTTGTGTGTGTGTGTGTGTTGTCGGTGTGTGTGTGTGTGTGCTGTCGGTGTGTGTGTGTTGTGTTGTCGGTGTGTGTGTGTGTGTTGTCGGTGTGTGTGTGTGTGTTGTCGGTGTGTGTGTGTGTTGTCGGTGTGTGTGTGTTGTCGTGTGTGTGTGTGTGTGTGTGTGTGTGTTGTCGGTGTGTGCGTGTGTGTTGTCGGTGTGTGTGTGTTGTTGTCGGTGTGTGTGTGTGTGTGTTGTCGGTGTGTGTGTGTGTGTGTGTTGTCGGTGTGTGTGTGTGTGTGTGTGTGTGTGTGTGTGTGTTGTCGGTGTGTGTGTGTGTGTGTTGTCGTGTGTGTGTGTGTGTGTTGTCGGTGTGTGTGTTGTGTTGTCGGTGTGTGTGTGTGTGTTGTCGGTGTGTGTGTGTGTGTGTTGTCGGTGTGTGTGTGTGTTGTGGTGTGTGTGTGTTGTCGGTGTGTGTGTGTGTGTTGTCGGTGTGTGTGTGTGTGTTGTCGGTGTGTGTGTGTGTGTGTTGTCGGTGTGTGTGTGTGTGTGTGTGTGTGTGTGTGTGTGTGTGTGTGTTGTCGGTGTGTGTGTGTGTGTGTTGTCGGTGTGTGTGTGTGTGTTGTCGGTGTGTGTGTGTGTGTGTGTTGTCGGTGTGTGTGTGTGTTGTCGGTGTGTGTGTGTTGTCGGTGTGTGTGTGTGTGTGTGTGTGTGTTGTGGTGTCGGTGTGTGTGTGTGTTGTCGGTGTGTGTGTGTGTGTGTGTGTGTGTGTGTGTGTTGTCGGTGTGTGTGTGTGTGTGTTGTCGGTGTGTGTGTGTGTGTGTGTTGTCGGTGTGTGTGTGTGTGTGTTGTCGGTGTGTGTGTGTGTGTTGTCGGTGTGTGTGTGTGTGTGTTGTCGGTGTGTGTGTGTGTGTGTGTGTGTGTGTGTTGTCGGTGTGTGTGTGTGTGTTGTCGGTGTGTGTGTGTGTGTGTTGTCGGTGTGTGTGGGTGTGTGTTGTCAGTGTGTGTGTGTGTGTGTTGTCGGTGTGTGTGTGTTTATGTGTTGTCGGTGTGTGTGTGTGTGTTGTCGGTGTGTGTGTGTGTGTGTGTGTTGTCGGTGTGTGTGTGTGTTGTCGGTGTGTGTGTGTGTGTGTTGTCGTGTGTGTGTGTGTGTGTTGTCGGTGTGTGTGTGTGTGTTGTCGGTGTGTGTGTGTGTGTGTGTGTGTGTTGTCGGTGTGTGTGTGTGTGTGTTGTCGGTGTGTGTGTGTGTGTGTGTGTGTGTGTGTGTGTGTGTGTTGTCGGTGTGTGTGTGTGTGTGTTGTCGGTGTGTGTGTGTGTGTGTGTCGGTGTGTGTGTGTGTGTGTTGCTGGTGTGTGTGTGTGTGTGTTGTCGGTGTGTGTGTGTGTTGTCGGTGTGTGTGTGTGTGTGTGTTGTCGGTGTGTGTGTGTGTGTGTTGTCTGTGTGTGTGTGTGTGTGTGTGTGTGTGTGTGTGTGTGTGTTGTCGGTGTGTGTGTGTGTGTGTTGTCGGTGTGTGTGTGTGTGTGTTGTCTGTGTGTGTGTGTTGTGTGTGTGTGTGTGTCGTGTGTGTGTGTGTTGTCGGTGTGTGTGTGTGTGTGTGTGTCTGTGTGTGTCGGTGTGTGTGTTGTGTGTTGTCGGTGTGTGTGTGTGTGTTGTCGGTGTGTGTGTGTGTGTGTTGTCGGTGTGTGTGTGTGTGTGTGTGTTGTCGGTGTGTGTGTGTGTGTGTTGTCGGTGTGTGTGTGTGTGTTGTCGGTGTGTGTGTGTGTGTGTTGTCGGTGTGTGTGTGTGTGTGTGTGTTGTCGTGTGTGTGTGTGTGTGTTGTCGGTGTGTGTGTGTTTGTGTGTTGTCGGTGTGTGTGTGTGTGTTGTCGGTGTGTGTGTGTGTGTTGTCGGTGTGTGTGTGTGTGTGTTGTCGGTGTGTGTGTGTGTGTGTGTGTTGTCGGTGTGTGTGTGTGTGTTGTCGGTGTGTGTGTGTGTGTGTGTGTTGTCGGTGTGTGTGTGTGTGTGTTGTCGGTGTGTGTGTGTGTGTGTGTTGTCGGTGTGTGTGTGTGTTGTCGGTGTGTGTGTGTGTGTTGTCGGTGTGTGTGTGTGTGTGTGTGTGTGTGTGTGTGTTGTCGGTGTGTGTGTGTGTGTGTCGGTGTGTGTGTGTTGTCGGTGTGTGTGTGTGTGTGTTGTCGGTGTGTGTGTGTGTGTTGTCGGTGTGTGTGTGTGTTGTCGGTGTGTGTGTGTGTGTGTTGTCGGTGTGTGTGTGTGTGTGTGTGTGTTGTCGGTGTGTGTGTGTGTGTTGTCGGTGTGTGTGTGTGTGTGTGTGTGTTGTCGGTGTGTGTGTGTGTGTGTGTGTCGTGTGTGTGTGTGTTGTGGTGTGTGTGTGTGTGTGTGTGTGTGTTGTCGGTGTGTGTGTGTGTGTGTTGTCGGTGTGTGTGTGTGTGTGTTGTCGTGTGTGTGTGTGTGTTGTCGGTGTGTGGTGTGTGTTGTCGGTGTGTGTGTGTGTTGTCGGTGTGTGTGTGTGTGTGTTGTCGGTGTGTGTGTGTGTGTGTTGTCGGTGTGTGTGTGTGTGTGTGTGTGTGTGTGTGTGTGTGTTGTCGTGTGTGTGTGTGTTGTGTGTGTGTGTGTGTGTGTGTTGTCGGTGTGTGTGTCTGTGTGTTGTCGGTGTGTGTGTGTGTGTTGTCGGTGTGTGTGTGTGTGTGTGTTGTCGGTGTGTGTGTGTGTGTGTGTGTTGTCGGTGTGTGTGTGTGTGTTGTCGGTGTGTGTGTGTGTGTTGTCGGTGTGTGTGTGTGTGTGTGTCGGTGTGTGTGTGTGTGTGTGTCGGTGTGTGTGTGTGTGTGTGGTGTGTGTTGTCGGTGTGTGTGTGTGTGTGTTGTCGGTGTGTGTGTGTGTGTTGTCGTGTGTGTGTGTGTGTGTGTTGTCGGTGTGTGTGTGTGTGTGTTGTCGGTGTGTGTGTGTGTGTGTGTGTGTTGTCGGTGTGTGTGTGTGTGTTGTCGGTGTGTGTGTGTGTGTGTGTTGTCGGTGTGTGTGTGTGTGTTGTCGGTGTGTGTGTGTGTGTTGTCGTGTGTGTGTGTGTGTGTTGTCGGTGTGTGTGTGTGTGTGTTGTCGGTGTGTGTGTGTGTGTGTTGTCGGTGTGTGTGTGTGTTGTGTGTGTGTGTGTTGTCGGTGTGTGTGTGTGTGTGTTGTCGGTGTGTGTGTGTGTGTGTGTTGTCGGTGTGTGTGTGTGTGTGTTGTCGGTGTGTGTGTGTTTGTGTTGTCGGTGTGTGTGTGTGTGTTGTCGGTGTGTGTGTGTGTGTGTGTGTCGGTGTGTGTGTGTGTGTGTGTGTGTGTGTGTGTTGTCGGTGTGTGTGTGTGTGTGTTGTCGGTGTGTGTGTGTGTGTGTTGTCTGTGTGTGTGTGTTGTCGGTGTGTGTGGTGTGTGTGTGTGTGTGTTGTCGGTGTGTGTGTGTGTGTGTTGTCGGTGTGTGTGTGTGTGTGTGTTGTCGGTGTGTGTGTGTGTGTGTTGTCGTGTGTGTGTGTGTGTGTTGTCGGTGTGTGTGTGTTTGTGTTGTCGGTGTGTGTGTGTGTGTTGTCGGTGTGTGTGTGTGTGTGTGTGGTTGTCGTGTGTGTTGTGTTGTGGTGTGTGTGTGTTGTCGGTGTGTGTGTGTGTGTGTGTGTTGTCGGTGTGTGTGTGTGTGTTGTCGGTGTGTGTGTGTGTGTTGTCGGTGTGTGTGTGTGTGTGTTGTCGGTGTGTGTGTGTGTGTGTGTGTGTTGTCGGTGTGTGTGTGTGTGTGTTGTCGGTGTGTGTGTGTTTGTGTGTTGTCGGTGTGTGTGTGTGTGTTGTCGGTGTGTGTGTGTGTGTGTGTTGTCGGTGTGTGTGTGTGTTGTCGGTGTGTGTGTGTTGTCGGTGTGTGTGTGTGTGTGTGTGTGTGTGTGTGTGTTGTCGTGTGTGTGTGTGTGTGTTGTCGGTGTGTGTGTGTGTGTGTGTGTGTGTGTGTTGTCGGTGTGTGTGTGTGTGTGTTGTCGGTGTGTGTGTGTGTGTGTGTTGTCGGTGTGTGTGTGTGTTGTCGGTGGTGTGTGTGTGTGTTGTCGGTGTGTTGTCGGTGTGTGTGTGTGTGTGTGGTCGGTGGGTGTGTGTGTGTTGTCGGTGTGTGTGTGTGTGTGTGTTGTCGGTGTGTGTGTGTTGTCGGTGTGTGTGTGTGTGTTGTCGTGTGTGTGTGTGTGTTGTCGGTGTGTGTGTGTGTGTGTTGTCGGTGTGTGTGTGTGTGTGTTGTCGGTGTGTGTGTGTGTTGTGTGTGTGTGTGTTGTCGGTGTGTGTGTGTGTGTGTTGTCGGTGTGTGTGTGTGTGTGTGTTGTCGGTGTGTGTGTGTGTGTTGTCGGTGTGTGTGTGTGTGTTGTCGGTGTGTGTGTGTGTGTTGTCGGTGTGTGTGTGTGTGTGTTGTCGGTGTGTGTGTGTGTGTGTGTGGGTGTGTGTTGTCGGTGTGTGTGTGTGTGTGTTGTGGTGTGTGTGTGTGTGTTGTCGGTGTGTGTGTGTGTTGTCGGTGTGTGTGTGTGTGTGTTGTCGGTGTGTGTGTGGTGTGTGTGTGTGTGTGTGGTCGGTGGGTGTGTGTGTGTTGTCGGTGTGTGTGTGTGTGTGTGGTGTCGGTGTGTGTGTGTGTGTGTTGTCGTGTGTGTGTGTGTTTCGGTGTGTGTGTGTGTGTGTGTGTGTGTGTGTTGTCGGTGTGTGTGTGTGTCTGTGTTGTCGGTGTGTGTGTGTGTGTGTTGTCGGTGTGTGTGTGTGTGTTGTCTGTGTGTGTGTGTGTGTGTTGTCGGTGTGTGTGTGTGTGTTGTCGGTGTGTGTGTGTGTGTGTTGTCGGTGTGTGTGTGTGTGTGTTGTCGGTGTGTGTGTGTGTGTGTTGTCGGTGTGTGTGTGTGTGTGTTGTCGGTGTGTGTGTGTGTTGTCGGTGTGTGTGTGTGTGTGTGTTGTCGGTGTGTGTGTGTGTGTTGTCGGTGTGTGTGTGTGTGTTGTCGGTGTGTGTGTGTGTGTGTTGTCGGTGTGTTTGTGTGTGTGTGTTGTCGGTGTGTGTGTGTGTGTGTTGTCGGTGTGTGTGTGTGTTGTGTGTGTGTGTGTTGTCGGTGTGTGTGTGTGTGTGTTGTCGTGTGTGTGTGTGTGTTGTCGGTGTGTGTGTGTTTTGTCGGTGTGTGTGTGTGTGTTGTCGGTGTGTGTGTGTGTGTTGTCGGTGTGTGTGTGTGTGTGTTGTCGGTGTGTGTGTGTGTGTGTGGGTGTGTGTTGTCGGTGTGTGTGTGTGTGTGTTGCTGGTGTGTGTGTGTGTGTTGTCGGTGTGTGTGTGTGTGTTGTCGGTGTGTGTTTGTGTGTGTTGTCGGTGTGTTGTCGGTGTGTGTGTGTGTGTGTGGTCGGTGTGTGTGTGTGTGTTGTTGGTGTGTGTGTGTGTGTGTGTTGTCGGTGTGTGTGTGTGTGTTGTCGGTGTGTGTGTGTGTGTTGTCGTGTGTGTGTGTGTGTGTTGTCGTTGTGTGTGTGTGTGTGTGTTGTCGGTGTGTGTGTGTGTGTGTTGTCGGTGTGTGTGTGTGTTGTGTGTGTGTGTGTTGTCGGTGTGTGTGTGTGTGTGTTGTCGGTGTGTGTGTGTGTGTGTTGTCGGTGTGTGTGTGTTTTGTCAGTGTGTGTGTGTGTGTTGTCGGTGTGTGTGTGTGTGTTGTCGTGTGTGTGTGTGTGTGTTGTCGGTGTGTGTGTGTGTGTGTGTGGTGTGTGTTGTCGGTGTGTGTGTGTGTGTGTTGCTGGTGTGTGTGTGTGTGTTGTCGGTGTGTGTGTGTGTTGTCGGTGTGTGTGTGTGTGTGTTGTCGGTGTGTTGTCGGTGTGTGTGTGTGTGTGTGGTCGGTGTGTGTGTGTGTGTTGTCGGTGTGTGTGTGTGTGTGTGTTGTCGGTGTGTGTGTGTGTGTGTTGTCGGTGTGTGTGTGTGTGTGTTGTCGGTGTGTGTGTGTTTGTGTTGTCGGTGTGTGTGTGTGTGTTGTCGGTGTGTGTGTGTGTGTGTGTGTTGTCGGTGTGTGTGTGTGTTGTCGGTGTGTGTGTGTTGTCGGTGTGTGTGTGTGTGTGTGTGTTGTCGGTGTGTGTGTGTGTGTTGTCGGTGTGTGTGTGTGTGTTGTCGGTGTGTGTGTGTGTGTGTTGTCGGTGTGTGTGTGTGTGTTGTGTGTGTGTGTGTTGTCGGTGTGTGTGTGTGTGTGTTGTCGGTGTGTGTGTGTGTGTGTGTTGTCGGTGTGTGTGTGTGTGTTGTCGGTGTGTGTGTGTGTGTGTGTGTTGTCGGTGTGTGTGTGTGTGTGTGTTGTTGGTGTGTGTGTGTGTGTGTTGTGTGTGTGTGTGTGTTGTCGGTGTGTGTGTGTGTGTGCTGTCGGTGTGTGTGTGTGTGTGTTGTCTGTGTGTGTGTGTTTTCGGTGTGTGTGTGTGTGTGTGTGTGTGTGTCGGTGTGTGTGTGTGTGTGTTGTCGGTGTGTGTGTGTGTGTGTGCTGTCGGTGTGTGTGTGTGTGTGTTGTCGGTGTGTGTGTGTTTATGTGTTGTCGGTGTGTGTGTGTGTGTTGTCGGTGTGTGTGTGTGTGTGTTGTCGGTGTGTGTGTGTGTTGTCGGTGTGTGTGTGTGTGAGTTGTCGGTGTGTGTGTGTTGTCGGTGTGTGTGTGTGTGTTGTCGGTGTGTGTGTGTGTGTTGTGTGTGTGTGTGTTGTCGGTGTGTGTGTGTGTGTGTTGTCGGTGTGTGTGTGTGTGTGTGTTGTCAGTGTGTGTGTGTGTGTGTGTGTTGTCGGTGTGTGTGTGTGTGTGTGTTGTCGGTGTGTGTGTGTGTGTGTGTTGTCGGTGTGTGTGTGTGTGTGTTGTCGGTGTGTGTGTGTGTGTGTTGTCGGTGTGTGTGTGTGTGTGTTGCTGGTGTGTGTGTGTGTGTGTTGTCGGTGTGTGTTTGTTGTCGGTGTGTGTGTGTGTGTGTGTTGTCGGTGTGTGTGTGTGTGTTGTCGGTGTGTATGTGTGTGTTGTCGATGTGTGTGTGTGTGTGTTGTAGGTGTGTTTGTGTGTGTGTGTTGTCGGTGTGTATGTGTGTGTGTTGTCGGTGTGTGTGTGTGTTGTGTGTGTGTGTGTTGTCGGTGTGTGTGTGTGTGTGTTGTCGGTGTGTGTGTGTGTGTGTGTTGTCGGTGTGTGTGTGTTTTGTCGGTGTGTGTGTGTGTGTTGTCGGTGTGTGTGTGTGTGTGTGGTCGGTGGGTGTGTGTGTGTTGTCGGTGTGTGTGTGTGTGTGTGTTGTCGGTGTGTGTGTGTGTGTGTTGTCAGTGTGTGTGTGTGTGTGTTGTCGGTGTGTGTGTGTTTATGTGTTGTCGGTGTGTGTGTGTGTGTTGTCGGTGTGTGTGTGTGTGTGTGTGTTGTCGGTGTGTGTGTGTGTTGTCGGTGTGTGTGTGTTGTCGGTGTGTGTGTGTGTGTGTGTGTTGTCGGTGTGTGTGTGTGTGTTGTCGGTGTGTGTGTGTGTGTTGTCGGTGTGTGTGTGTGTGTGTTGTCGGTGTGTGTGTGTGTGTTGTGTGTGTGTGTGTGTTGTCGGTGTGTGTGTGTGTGTGTTGTCGGTGTGTGTGTGTGTGTGTGTGTGTTGTCGGTGTGTGTGTGTGTGTTGTCGGTGTGTGTGTGTGTGTGTGTGTGTTGTCGGTGTGTGTGTGTGTGTGTGTTGTTGGTGTGTGTGTGTGTGTGTTGTGTGTGTGTGTGTGTTGTCGGTGTGTGTGTGTGTGTGCTGTCGGTGTGTGTGTGTGTGTGTTGTCTGTGTGTGTGTGTTTTCGGTGTGTGTGTGTGTGTGTGTGTGTGTGTGTGTTGTCGGTGTGTGTGTGTGTGTGTTGTCGGTGTGTGTGTGTGTGTTGTCGGTGTGTGTGTGTGTGTGTTGTCGGTGTGTGTGTGTGTGTTGTGTGTGTGTGTGTTGTCGGTGTGTGTGTGTGTGTGTTGTCGGTGTGTGTGTGTGTGTGTGTGTTGTCGGTGTGTGTGTGTGTGTGTGTTGTTGGTGTGTGTGTGTGTGTGTTGTGTGTGTGTGTGTGTTGTCGGTGTGTGTGTGTGTGTGCTGTCGGTGTGTGTGTGTGTGTGTTGTCTGTGTGTGTGTGTTTTCGGTGTGTGTGTGTGTGTGTGTGTGTGTTGTCGGTGTGTGTGTGTGTGTGTTGTCGGTGTGTGTGTGTGTGTGTGCTGTCGGTGTGTGTGTGTGTGTGTTGTCTGTGTGTGTGTGTTGTCGGTGTGTGTGTGTGTGTGTGTGTCTGTGTTGTCGGTGTGTGTGTCTGTGTGTTGTCGGTGTGTGCGTGTGTGTTGTCGGTGTGTGTGTGTGTGTGTTGTCGGTGTGTGTGTGTGTGTGTGTGTTGTCGGTGTGTGTGTGTGTGTTGTCGGTGTGTGTGTGTGTGTTGTCGGTGTGTGTGTGTGTGTGTTGTCGGTGTGTGTGTGTGTGTGTGTGTGTTGTCAGTGTGTGTGTGTGTGTGTTGTCGGTGTGTGTGTGTTTATGTGTTGTCGGTGTGTGTGTGTGTGTTGTCGGTGTGTGTGTGTGTGTGTGTTGTCGGTGTGTGTGTGTGTGTGTTGTCGGTGTGTGTGTGTGTGTGTGTGTGTTGTCGGTGTGTGTGTGTGTGTTGTCGGTGTGTGTGTGTGTGTGTGTGTTGTCGGTGTGTGTGTGTGTGTGTGTTGTTGGTGTGTGTGTGTGTGTGTTGTGTGTGTGTGTGTGCTGTCGGTGTGTGTGTGTGTGTGTTGTCTGTGTGTGTGTGTTTTCGGTGTGTGTGTGTGTGTGTGTGTGTGTTGTCGGTGTGTGTGTGTGTGTGTTGTCGGTGTGTGTGTGTGTGTGTGCTGTCGGTGTGTGTGTGTGTGTGTTGTCGGTGTGTGTGTGTTTATGTGTTGTCGGTGTGTGTGTGTGTGTTGTCGGTGTGTGTGTGTGTGTGTTGTCGGTGTGTGTGTGTGTGAGTTGTCGGTGTGTGTGTGTGTGTTGTCGGTGTGTGTGTGTGTGTTGTCGGTGTGTGTGTGTGTGTTGTGTGTGTGTGTGTTGTCGGTGTGTCTGTGTGTGTGTTGTCGGTGTGTGTGTGTGTGTGTGTTGTCAGTGTGTGTGTGTGTGTGTGTGTTGTCGGTGTGTGTGTGTGTGTGTGTTGTCGGTGTGTGTGTGTGTGTGTGTTGTCGGTGTGTGTGTGTGTGTGTTGTCGGTGTGTGTGTGTGTGTGTTGTCGGTGTGTGTGTGTGTGTGTTGCTGGTGTGTGTGTGTGTGTGTTGTCGGTGTGTGTTTGTTGTCGGTGTGTGTGTGTGTGTGTGTTGTCGGTGTGTGTGTGTGTGTTGTCGGTGTGTATGTGTGTGTTGTCGATGTGTGTGTGTGTGTGTTGTAGGTGTGTTTGTGTGTGTGTGTTGTCGGTGTGTATGTGTGTGTGTTGTCGGTGTGTGTGTGTGTTGTGTGTGTGTGTGTTGTCGGTGTGTGTGTGTGTGTGTTGTCGGTGTGTGTGTGTGTGTGTGTTGTCGGTGTGTGTGTGTTTTGTCGGTGTGTGTGTGTGTGTTGTCGGTGTGTGTGTGTGTGTGTGGTCGGTGGGTGTGTGTGTGTTGTCGGTGTGTGTGTGTGTGTGTGTTGTCGGTGTGTGTGTGTGTGTGTTGTCAGTGTGTGTGTGTGTGTGTTGTCGGTGTGTGTGTGTTTATGTGTTGTCGGTGTGTGTGTGTGTGTTGTCGGTGTGTGTGTGTGTGTGTGTGTTGTCGGTGTGTGTGTGTGTTGTCGGTGTGTGTGTGTTGTCGGTGTGTGTGTGTGTGTGTGTGTTGTCGGGTGTGTGTGTGTGTTGTCGGTGTGTGTGTGTGTGTTGTCGGTGTGTGTGTGTGTGTGTTGTCGGTGTGTGTGTGTGTGTGTGTGTGTTGTCGGTGTGTGTGTGTGTGTTGTCGGTGTGTGTGTGTGTGTGTGTGTTGTCGGTGGTGTGTGTGTGTGTGTTGTTGGTGTGTGTGTGTGTGTGTTGTGTGTGTGTGTGTGTTGTCGGTGTGTGTGTGTGTGTGCTGTCGGTGTGTGTGTGTGTGTGTGTCGGGGGTGTCGGGGGTGTGTGTGTGTGTGTTGTCGGGGGTGTGTGTGTGTCGGTGTGTGTGTGTGTGCTGTCGGTGTGTGTGTGTGTGTGTTGTCTGTGTGTGTGTGTTGTCGGTGTGTGTGTGTGTGTGTGTGTCTGTGTTGTCGGTGTGTGTGTCTGTGTGTTGTCGGTGTGTGCGTGTGTGTTGTCGGTGTGTGTGTGTGTGTTGTCGGTGTGTGTGTGTGTGTGTGTGTTGTCGGTGTGTGTGTGTGTGTTGTCGGTGTGTGTGTGTGTGTTGTCGGTGTGTGTGTGTGTGTGTTGTCGGTGTGTGTGTGTGTGTGTGTGTGTTGTCAGTGTGTGTGTGTGTGTGTTGTCGGTGTGTGTGTGTTTATGTGTTGTCGGTGTGTGTGTGTGTGTTGTCGGTGTGTGTGTGTGTGTGTGTGTTGTCGGTGTGTGTGTGTGTTGTCGGTGTGTGTGTGTTGTCGGTGTGTGTGTGTGTGTGTGTGTGTGTGTGTGTGTTGTCGGTGTGTGTGTGTGTGTGTTGTCGGTGTGTGTGTGTGTGTTGTCGGTGTGTGTGTGTGTGTGTTGTCGGTGTGTGTGTGTGTGTTGTGTGTGTGTGTGTTGTCGGTGTGTGTGTGTGTGTGTTGTCGGTGTGTGTGTGTGTGTGTGTGTGTGTTGTCGGTGTGTGTGTGTGTGTTGTCGGTGTGTGTGTGTGTGTGTGTGTGTTGTCAGTGTGTGTGTGTGTGTGTGTTGTCGGTGTGTGTGTGTTTATGTGTTGTCGGTGTGTGTGTGTGTTGTCGGTGTTTGTGTGTGTGTTGTCGGTGTGTGTGTGTTGTCGGTGTGTGTGTGTTGTCGGTGTGTGTGTGTGTGTGTGTGTGTGTGTTGTCGGTGTGTGTGTTGTCGGTGTGTGTGTGTGTGTTGTCGGTGTGTGTGTGTGTTGTCGGTGTGTGTGTGTGTGTTGTGTGTGTGTGTGTTGTCAGTGTGTGTGTGTGTGTGTTGTCGGTGTGTGTGTGTGTGTGTGTGTGTTGTCGGTGTGTGTGTGTGTGTGTTGTCGGTGTATGTGTGTGTGTGTGTGTTGTCGGTGTGTGTGTGTGTGTTGTCTGTGTGTGTGTGTGTGTGTTGTTGGTGTGTGTGTGTGTGTTGTGTGTGTGTGTGTGTGTTGTCGGTGTGTGTGTGTGTTGTCGGTGTGTGTGTGTGTGTGTTGTGTGTGTGTGTGTGTGTGTGCTGTCGGTGTGTGTGTGTGTGTGTGTTGTCTGTGTGTGTGTGTTGTCGGTGTGTGTGTGTGTGTGTGTGTGTTGTCGGTGTGTGTGTGTGTGTGTTGTCGGTGTGTGTGTGTGTGTGTGTTGTCGGTGTGTGTGTGTTTTGTCAGTGTGTGTGTGTGTGTTGTCGGTGTGTGTGTGTGTGTTGCTGGTGTGTGTGTGTGTGTTGTCGGTGTGTGTGTGTGTTGTCGGTGTGTGTGTGTGTGTGTTGTCGGTGTGTTGTCGGTGTGTGTGTGTGTGTGTGGTCGGTGGGTGTGTGTGTGTTGTCGGTGTGTGTGTGTGTGTGTGTGTGTTGTCGGTGTGTGTGTGTGTGTGTTGTCAGTGTGTGTCTGTGTGTTATCGGTGTGTGTGTGTGTGTGTGTGTGTGTGTGTTGTCGGTGTGTGTGTGTGTCTGTGTTGTCGGTGTGTGTGTGTGTGTGTTGTCAGTGTGTGTGTGTGTGTTGTCTGTGTGTGTGTGTGTGTGTTGTCAGTGTGTGTGTGTGTGTTGTCGGTGTGTGTGTGTGTGTGTTGTCGGTGTGTGTGTGTGTGTGTTGTCGGTGTGTGTGTGTGTGTGTTGCTGGTGTGTGTGTGTGTGTGTTGTCGGTGTGTGTGTGTGTTGTCGGTGTGTGTGTGTGTGTGTGTTGTCGGTGTGTGTGTGTGTGTTGTCGGTGTGTATGTGTGTGTTGTCGATGTGTGTGTGTGTGTGTTGTAGGTGTGTTTGTGTGTGTGTGTTGTCGGTGTGTATGTGTGTGTGTTGTCGGTGTGTGTGTGTGTTGTGTGTGTGTGTGTTGTCGGTGTGTGTGTGTGTGTGTTGTCGGTGTGTGTGTGTGTGTGTTGTCGGTGTGTGTGTGTTTTGTCGGTGTGTGTGTGTGTGTTGTCGGTGTGTGTGTGTGTGTTGTCAGTGTGTGTGTGTGTGTGTTGTCGGTGTGTGTGTGTGTGTGTGTGGGTGTGTGTTGTCGGTGTGTGTGTGTGTGTGTTGCTGGTGTGTGTGTGTGTGTTGTCGGTGTGTGTGTGTGTGTTGTCGGTGTGTGTGTGTGTGTGTTGTCGGTGTGTTGTCGGTGTGTGTGTGTGTGTGTGGTCGGTGGGTGTGTGTGTGTTGTTGGTGTGTGTGTGTGTGTGTGTTGTCGGTGTGTGTGTGTGTGTTGTCGGTGTGTATGTGTGTGTTGTCGATGTGTGTGTGTGTGTGTTGTAGGTGTGTTTGTGTGTGTGTGTTGTCGGTGTGTATGTGTGTGTGTTGTCGGTGTGTGTGTGTGTTGTGTGTGTGTGTGTTGTCGGTGTGTGTGTGTGTGTGTTGTCGGTGTGTGTGTGTGTGTGTGTTGTCGGTGTGTGTGTGTTTTGTCAGTGTGTGTGTGTGTGTTGTCGGTGTGTGTGTGTGTGTTGTCAGTGTGTGTGTGTGTGTGTTGTCGGTGTGTGTGTGTGTGTGTGTGGGTGTGTGTTGTCGGTGTGTGTGTGTGTGTGTTGCTGGTGTGTGTGTGTGTGTTGTCGGTGTGTGTGTGTGTTGTCGGTGTGTGTGTGTGTGTGTTGTCGGTGTGTTGTCGGTGTGTGTGTGTGTGTGTGGTCGGTGGGTGTGTGTGTGTTGTCGGTGTGTGTGTGTGTGTGTGTTGTCGGTGTGTGTGTGTGTGTGTTGTCAGTGTGTGTGTGTGTGTGTTGTCGGTGTGTGTGTGTTTATGTGTTGTCGGTGTGTGTGTGTGTGTTGTCGGTGTGTGTGTGTGTGTGTGTGTTGTCGGTGTGTGTGTGTGTGTTGTCGGTGTGTGTGTGTGTGTGTGTGTTGTCGGTGTGTGTGTGTGTGTTGTCGGTGTGTGTGTGTGTGTTGTCGGTGTGTGTGTGTGTGTGTTGTCGGTGTGTGTGTGTGTGTTGTGTGTGTGTGTGTTGTCGGTGTGTGTGTGTGTGTGTTGTCGGTGTGTGTGTGTGTGTGTGTGTGTTGTCGGTGTGTGTGTGTGTGTTGTCGGTGTGTGTGTGTGTGTGTGTGTTGTCGGTGTGTGTGTGTGTGTGTGTTGTTGGTGTGTGTGTGTGTGTGTTGTGTGTGTGTGTGTGTTGTCGGTGTGTGTGTGTGTGTTGTGTGTGTGTGTGTTGTCGGTGTGTGTGTGTGTGTGTTGTCGGTGTGTGTGTGTGTGTGTGTTGTCAGTGTGTGTGTGTGTGTGTGTTGTCGGTGTGTGTGTGTGTGTGTGTTGTCGGTGTGTGTGTGTGTGTGTGTTGTCGGTGTGTGTGTGTGTGTGTTGTCGGTGTGTGTGTGTGTGTGTTGTCGGTGTGTGTGTGTGTGTGTTGCTGGTGTGTGTGTGTGTGTGTTGTCGGTGTGTGTTTGTTGTCGGTGTGTGTGTGTGTGTGTGTTGTCGGTGTGTGTGTGTGTGTTGTCGGTGTGTATGTGTGTGTTGTCGATGTGTGTGTGTGTGTGTTGTAGGTGTGTTTGTGTGTGTGTGTTGTCGGTGTGTATGTGTGTGTGTTGTCGGTGTGTGTGTGTGTTGTGTGTGTGTGTGTTGTCGGTGTGTGTGTGTGTGTGTTGTCGGTGTGTGTGTGTGTGTGTGTTGTCGGTGTGTGTGTGTTTTGTCGGTGTGTGTGTGTGTGTTGTCGGTGTGTGTGTGTGTGTGTGGTCGGTGGGTGTGTGTGTGTTGTCGGTGTGTGTGTGTGTGTGTGTTGTCGGTGTGTGTGTGTGTGTGTCAATGTGTGTGTGTGTGTGTTGTCGGTGTGTGTGTGTTTATGTGTTGTCGGTGTGTGTGTGTGTGTTGTCGGTGTGTGTGTGTGTGTGTGTGTTGTCGGTGTGTGTGTGTGTTGTCGGTGTGTGTGTGTTGTCGGTGTGTGTGTGTGTGTGTGTGTTGTCGGTGTGTGTGTGTGTGTTGTCGGTGTGTGTGTGTGTGTTGTCGGTGTGTGTGTGTGTGTGTTGTCGGTGTGTGTGTGTGTGTTGTGTGTGTGTGTGTGTTGTCGGTGTGTGTGTGTGTGTGTTGTCGGTGTGTGTGTGTGTGTGTGTGTGTTGTCGGTGTGTGTGTGTGTGTTGTCGGTGTGTGTGTGTGTGTGTGTGTGTGTTGTCGGTGTGTGTGTGTGTGTGTGTTGTTGGTGTGTGTGTGTGTGTGTTGTGTGTGTGTGTGTGTTGTCGGTGTGTGTGTGTGTGTGCTGTCGGTGTGTGTGTGTGTGTGTTGTCTGTGTGTGTGTGTTTTCGGTGTGTGTGTGTGTGTGTGTGTGTGTGTGTGTTGTCGGTGTGTGTGTGTGTGTGTTGTCGGTGTGTGTGTGTGTGTTGTCGGTGTGTGTGTGTGTGTGTTGTCGGTGTGTGTGTGTGTGTTGTGTGTGTGTGTGTTGTCGGTGTGTGTGTGTGTGTGTTGTCGGTGTGTGTGTGTGTGTGTGTGTTGTCGGTGTGTGTGTGTGTGTGTGTTGTTGGTGTGTGTGTGTGTGTGTTGTGTGTGTGTGTGTGTTGTCGGTCTGTGTGTGTGTGTGCTGTCGGTGTGTGTGTGTGTGTGTTGTCTGTGTGTGTGTGTTTTCGGTGTGTGTGTGTGTGTGTGTGTGTGTTGTCGGTGTGTGTGTGTGTGTGTTGTCGGTGTGTGTGTGTGTGTGTGCTGTCGGTGTGTGTGTGTGTGTGTTGTCTGTGTGTGTGTGTTGTCGGTGTGTGTGTGTGTGTGTGTGTCTGTGTTGTCGGTGTGTGTGTCTGTGTGTTGTCGGTGTGTGCGTGTGTGTTGTCGGTGTGTGTGTGTGTGTGTTGTCGGTGTGTGTGTGTGTGTGTGTGTTGTCGGTGTGTGTGTGTGTGTTGTCGGTGTGTGTGTGTGTGTTGTCGGTGTGTGTGTGTGTGTGTTGTCGGTGTGTGTGTGTGTGTGTGTGTTGTCAGTGTGTGTGTGTGTGTGTTGTCGGTGTGTGTGTGTTTATGTGTTGTCGGTGTGTGTGTGTGTGTTGTCGGTGTGTGTGTGTGTGTGTGTTGTCGGTGTGTGTGTGTGTGTGTTGTCGGTGTGTGTGTGTGTGTGTGTGTGTTGTCGGTGTGTGTGTGTGTGTTGTCGGTGTGTGTGTGTGTGTGTGTGTTGTCGGTGTGTGTGTGTGTGTGTGTTGTTGGTGTGTGTGTGTGTGTGTTGTGTGTGTGTGTGTGCTGTCGGTGTGTGTGTGTGTGTGTTGTCTGTGTGTGTGTGTTTTCGGTGTGTGTGTGTGTGTGTGTGTGTGTTGTCGGTGTGTGTGTGTGTGTGTTGTCGGTGTGTGTGTGTGTGTGTGCTGTCGGTGTGTGTGTGTGTGTTGTCGGTGTGTGTGTGTTTATGTGTTGTCGGTGTGTGTGTGTGTGTTGTCGGTGTGTGTGTGTGTGTGTTGTCGGTGTGTGTGTGTGTGAGTTGTCGGTGTGTGTGTGTGTGTTGTCGGTGTGTGTGTGTGTGTTGTCGGTGTGTGTGTGTGTGTTGTGTGTGTGTGTGTTGTCGGTGTGTCTGTGTGTGTGTTGTCGGTGTGTGTGTGTGTGTGTGCTGTCAGTGTGTGTGTGTGTGTGTGTGTTGTCGGTGTGTGTGTGTGTGTGTGTTGTCGGTGTGTGTGTGTGTGTGTGTTGTCGGTGTGTGTGTGTGTGTGTTGTCGGTGTGTGTGTGTGTGTGTGTTGTCGGTGTGTGTGTGTGTGTGTTGCTGGTGTGTGTGTGTGTGTGTTGTCGGTGTGTGTTTGTTGTCGGTGTGTGTGTGTGTGTGTGTTGTCGGTGTGTGTGTGTGTGTTGTCGGTGTGTATGTGTGTGTTGTCGATGTGTGTGTGTGTGTGTTGTAGGTGTGTTTGTGTGTGTGTGTTGTCGGTGTGTATGTGTGTGTGTTGTCGATGTGTGTGTGTGTTGTGTGTGTGTGTGTTGTCGGTGTGTGTGTGTGTGTGTTGTCGGTGTGTGTGTGTGTGTGTGTTGTCGGTGTGTGTGTGTTTTGTCGGTGTGTGTGTGTGTGTTGTCGGTGTGTGTGTGTGTGTGTGGTCGGTGGGTGTGTGTGTGTTGTCGGTGTGTGTGTGTGTGTGTGTTGTCGGTGTGTGTGTGTGTGTGTTGTCAGTGTGTGTGTGTGTGTGTTGTCGGTGTGTGTGTGTTTATGTGTTGTCGGTGTGTGTGTGTGTGTTGTCGGTGTGTGTGTGTGTGTGTGTGTTGTCGGTGTGTGTGTGTGTTGTCGGTGTGTGTGTGTTGTCGGTGTGTGTGTGTGTGTGTGTGTTGTCGGTGTGTGTGTGTGTGTTGTCGGTGTGTGTGTGTGTGTTGTCGGTGTGTGTGTGTGTGTGTTGTCGGTGTGTGTGTGTGTGTGTGTGTGTTGTCGGTGTGTGTGTGTGTGTTGTCGGTGTGTGTGTGTGTGTGTGTGTTGTCGGTGTGTGTGTGTGTGTGTTGTTGGTGTGTGTGTGTGTGTGTTGTGTGTGTGTGTGTGTTGTCGGTGTGTGTGTGTGTGTGCTGTCGGTGTGTGTGTGTGTGTGTTGTCTGTGTGTGTGTGTTTTCGGTGTGTGTGTGTGTGTGTGTGTGTGTTGTCGGTGTGTGTGTGTGTGTGTTGTCGGTGTGTGTGTGTGTGTGTGCTGTCGGTGTGTGTGTGTGTGTGTTGTCTGTGTGTGTGTGTTGTCGGTGTGTGTGTGTGTGTGTGTGTCTGTGTTGTCGGTGTGTGTGTCTGTGTGTTGTCGGTGTGTGCGTGTGTGTTGTCGGTGTGTGTGTGTGTGTTGTCGGTGTGTGTGTGTGTGTTGTCGGTGTGTGTGTGTGTGTTGTCGGTGTGTGTGTGTGTGTGTTGTCGGTGTGTGTGTGTGTGTGTGTGTGTTGTCAGTGTGTGTGTGTGTGTGTTGTCGGTGTGTGTGTGTTTATGTGTTGTCGGTGTGTGTGTGTGTGTTGTCGGTGTGTGTGTGTGTGTGTGTGTTGTCGGTGTGTGTGTGTGTTGTCGGTGTGTGTGTGTTGTCGGTGTGTGTGTGTGTGTGTGTGTGTGTGTGTGTGTTGTCGGTGTGTGTGTGTGTGTGTTGTCGGTGTGTGTGTGTGTGTTGTCGGTGTGTGTGTGTGTGTGTTGTCGGTGTGTGTGTGTGTGTTGTGTGTGTGTGTGTTGTTGGTGTGTGTGTGTGTGTGTTGTCGGTGTGTGTGTGTGTGTGTGTGTGTGTTGTCGGTGTGTGTGTGTGTGTGTGTGTGTTGTCAGTGTGTGTGTGTGTGTGTGTTGTCGGTGTGTGTGTGTTTATGTGTTGTCGGTGTGTGTGTGTGTTGTCGGTGTTTGTGTGTGTGTTGTCGGTGTGTGTGTGTTGTCGGTGTGTGTGTGTTGTCGGTGTGTGTGTGTGTGTGTGTGTGTGTGTTGTCGGTGTGTGTGTTGTCGGTGTGTGTGTGTGTGTTGTCGGTGTGTGTGTGTGTGTGTTGTCGGTGTGTGTGTGTGTGTTGTGTGTGTGTGTGTTGTCAGTGTGTGTGTGTGTGTGTTGTCGGTGTGTGTGTGTGTGTGTGTTGTCGGTGTGTGTGTGTGTGTGTTGTCGGTGTATGTGTGTGTGTGTGTGTTGTCGGTGTGTGTGTGTTGTCTGTGTGTGTGTGTGTGTGTTGTTGGTGTGTGTGTGTGTGTTGTGTGTGTGTGTGTGTGTTGTCGGTGTGTGTGTGTGTTGTCGGTGTGTGTGTGTGTGTGTTGTGTGTGTGTGTGTGTGTGTGTGCTGTCGGTGTGTGTGTGTGTGTGTGTTGTCTGTGTGTGTGTGTTGTCGGTGTGTGTGTGTGTGTGTGTGTGTTGTCGGTGTGTGTGTGTGTGTGTTGTCGGTGTGTGTGTGTGTGTTGTCGGTGTGTGTGTGTGTGTTGTCGGTGTGTGTGTGTGTGTTGTCGGTGTGTGTGTGTGTGTGTTGTCAGTGTGTGTGTGTGTGTGTTGTCGGTGTGTGTGTGTTTATGTGTTGTCGGTGTGTGTGTGTGTGTGTTGTCGGTGTGTGTGTGTGTGTTGTCGGTGTGTGTGAGTGTTGTCGGTGTGTGTGTGTTGTCGGTGTGTGTGTGTGTGTGTGTGTGTGTTGTCGGTGTGTGTGTGTGTGTGTTGTCGGTGTGTGTGTGTTTATGTGTTGTCGGTGTGTGTGTGTGTGTTGTCGGTGTGTGTGTGTGTGTTGTCGGTGTGTGTGAGTGTTGTCGGTGTGTGTGTGTTGTCGGTGTGTGTGTGTGTGTGTGTGTGTGTGTGTGTGTTGTCGGTGTGTGCGTGTGTGTTGTCGGTGTGTGTGTGTTTGTTGTCGGTGTGTGTGTGTGTGTGTTGTCGGTGTGTGTGTGTGTGTGTGTTGTCGGTGTGTGTGTGTGTGTTGTCGGTCTGTGTGTGTGTGTGTGTTGTCGGTGTGTGTGTGTGTGTGTTGTCAGTGTGTGTGTGTGTGTTGTCAGTGTGTGTGTGTTTATGTGTTGTCGGTGTGTGTTTGTGTGTTGTCGGTGTGTGTGTGTGTGTGTGTGTTGTCGGTGTGTGTGTGTTGTCGGTGTGTGTGTGTGTGTGTGTTGTCGGTGTGTGTGTGTGTGTTGTCGGTGTGTGTGTGTGTTGTCGGTGTGTGTGTGTGTGTGTGTTGTCGGTGTGTGTGTGTCTGTGTTGTCGGTGTGTGTGTGTGTGTGTGTGTGTTGTCGGTGTGTGTGTGTGTGTGTTGTCGGTGTGTGTGTGTGTGTGTTGTTGGTGTGTGTGTGTGTGTGCTGTCGGTGTGTGTGTGTGTTGTCTGTGTGTGTGTGTTGTCGGTGTGTGTGTGTGTGTGTGTGTGTGTTGTCGGTGTGTGTGTGTGTTGTCGGTGTGTGTGTGTGTGTGTTGTCAGTGTGTGTCTGTGTGTTATCGGTGTGTGTGTGTGTGTGTGTGTTGTCGGTGTGTGTGTGTGTCTGTGTTGTCGGTGTGTGTGTGTGTGTGTTGTCGGTGTGTGCGTGTGTGTTGTCGGTGTGTGTGTGTGTGTGTTGTCGGTGTGTGTGTGTGTGTGTGTGTGTGTTGTCGGTGTGTGTGTGTTGTCGGTGTGTGTGTGTGTGTTGTCGGTGTGTGTGTGTGTGTGTTGTCGGTGTGTGTGTGTGTGTGTGTTGTCAGTGTGTGTGTGTGTGTGTTGTCGGTGTGTGTGTGTTTATGTGTTGTCGGTGTGTGTGTGTGTGTTGTCGGTGTGTGTGTGTGTGTGTGTGTTGTCGGTGTGTGTGTGTGTTGTCGGTGTGTGTGTGTGTGTGTTGTCGGTGTGTGTGTGTGTGTTGTCGGTGTGTGTGTGTGTGTTGTCGGTGTGTGTGTGTGTGTTGTGTGTGTGTGTGTTGTCGGTGTGTGTGTGTGTGTGTTGTCGGTGTGTGTGTGTGTGTGTTGTCAGTGTGTGTGTGTGTGTGTGTTGTCGGTGTGTGTGTGTGTGTGTTGTCGGTGTGTGTGTGTGTGTGTTGTCGGTGTGTGTGTGTGTGTGTTGCTGGTGTGTGTGTGTGTGTGTTGTCGGTGTGTGTGTGTGTTGTCGGTGTGTGTGTGTGTGTGTGTTGTCGGTGTGTGTGTGTGTGTTGTCGGTGTGTATGTGTGTGTTGTCGATGTGTGTGTGTGTGTTGTAGGTGTGTTTGTGTGTGTGTGTTGTCGGTGTGTATGTGTGTGTGTTGTCGGTGTGTGTGTGTGTTGTGTGTGTGTGTGTTGTCGGTGTGTGTGTGTGTGTGTTGTCGGTGTGTGTGTGTTTTGTCGGTGTGTGTGTGTGTGTTGTCGGTGTGTGTGTGTGTGTTGTCAGTGTGTGTGTGTGTGTGTTGTCGGTGTGTGTGTGTGTGTGTGTGGGTGTGTGTTGTCGGTGTGTGTGTGTGTGTGTTGCTGGTGTGTGTGTGTGTGTTGTCGGTGTGTGTGTGTGTGTTGTCGGTGTGTGTGTGTGTGTGTTGTCGGTGTGTTGTCGGTGTGTGTGTGTGTGTGTGGTCGGTGGGTGTGTGTGTGTTGTCGGTGTGTGTGTGTGTGTGTGTTGTCGGTGTGTGTGTGTGTGTTGTCGGTGTGTATGTGTGTGTTGTCGATGTGTGTGTGTGTGTGTTGTAGGTGTGTTTGTGTGTGTGTGTTGTCGGTGTGTATGTGTGTGTGTTGTCGGTGTGTGTGTGTGTTGTGTGTGTGTGTGTTGTCGGTGTGTGTGTGTGTGTGTTGTCGGTGTGTGTGTGTGTGTGTGTTGTCGGTGTGTGTGTGTTTTGTCAGTGTGTGTGTGTGTGTGTTGTCGGTGTGTGTGTGTGTGTTGTCAGTGTGTGTGTGTGTGTGTTGTCGGTGTGTGTGTGTGTGTGTGTGGGTGTGTGTTGTCGGTGTGTGTGTGTGTGTGTTGCTGGTGTGTGTGTGTGTGTTGTCGGTGTGTGTGTGTGTTGTCGGTGTGTGTGTGTGTGTGTTGTCGGTGTGTTGTCGGTGTGTGTGTGTGTGTGTGGTCGGTGGGTGTGTGTGTGTTGTCGGTGTGTGTGTGTGTGTGTGTGTGTTGTCGGTGTGTGTGTGTGTGTGTTGTCAGTGTGTGTCTGTGTGTTATCGGTGTGTGTGTGTGTGTGTGTGTGTGTGTGTTGTCGGTGTGTGTGTGTGTCTGTGTTGTCGGTGTGTGTGTGTGTGTGTGTTGTCAGTGTGTGTGTGTGTGTTGTCTGTGTGTGTGTGTGTGTGTTGTCAGTGTGTGTGTGTGTGTTGTCGGTGTGTGTGTGTGTGTGTTGTCGGTGTGTGTGTGTGTGTGTTGTCGGTGTGTGTGTGTGTGTGTTGCTGGTGTGTGTGTGTGTGTGTTGTCGGTGTGTGTGTGTGTTGTCGGTGTGTGTGTGTGTGTGTGTTGTCGGTGTGTGTGTGTGTGTTGTCGGTGTGTATGTGTGTGTTGTCGATGTGTGTGTGTGTGTGTTGTAGGTGTGTTTGTGTGTGTGTGTTGTCGGTGTGTATGTGTGTGTGTTGTCGGTGTGTGTGTGTGTTGTGTGTGTGTGTGTTGTCGGTGTGTGTGTGTGTGTGTTGTCGGTGTGTGTGTGTGTGTGTTGTCGGTGTGTGTGTGTTTTGTCGGTGTGTGTGTGTGTGTTGTCGGTGTGTGTGTGTGTGTTGTCAGTGTGTGTGTGTGTGTGTTGTCGGTGTGTGTGTGTGTGTGTGTGGGTGTGTGTTGTCGGTGTGTGTGTGTGTGTGTTGCTGGTGTGTGTGTGTGTGTTGTCGGTGTGTGTGTGTGTGTTGTCGGTGTGTGTGTGTGTGTGTTGTCGGTGTGTTGTCGGTGTGTGTGTGTGTGTGTGGTCGGTGGGTGTGTGTGTGTTGTCGGTGTGTGTGTGTGTGTGTGTTGTCGGTGTGTGTGTGTGTGTTGTCGGTGTGTATGTGTGTGTTGTCGATGTGTGTGTGTGTGTGTTGTAGGTGTGTTTGTGTGTGTGTGTTGTCGGTGTGTATGTGTGTGTGTTGTCGGTGTGTGTGTGTGTTGTGTGTGTGTGTGTTGTCGGTGTGTGTGTGTGTGTGTTGTCGGTGTGTGTGTGTGTGTGTTGTCGGTGTGTGTGTGTTTTGTCAGTGTGTGTGTGTGTGTTGTCGGTGTGTGTGTGTGTGTTGTCAGTGTGTGTGTGTGTGTGTTGTCGGTGTGTGTGTGTGTGTGTGTGGGTGTGTGTTGTCGGTGTGTGTGTGTGTGTGTTGCTGGTGTGTGTGTGTGTGTTGTCGGTGTGTGTGTGTGTTGTCGGTGTGTGTGTGTGTGTGTTGTCGGTGTGTTGTCGGTGTGTGTGTGTGTGTGTGGTCGGTGGGTGTGTGTGTGTTGTCGGTGTGTGTGTGTGTGTGTGTGTTGTCGGTATGTGTGTGTGTGTGTTGTCAGTGTGTGTGTGTGTGTGTTGTCGGTGTGTGTGTGTTTATGTGTTGTCGGTGTGTGTGTGTGTGTTGTCGGTGTGTGTGTGTGTGTGTGTGTTGTCGGTGTGTGTGTGTGTTGTCGGTGTGTGTGTGTTGTCGGTGTGTGTGTGTGTGTGTGTGTTGTCGGTGTGTGTGTGTGTGTTGTCGGTGTGTGTGTGTGTGTTGTCGGTGTGTGTGTGTGTGTGTTGTCGGTGTGTGTGTGTGTGTGTTGTGTGTGTGTGTGTTGTCGGTGTGTGTGTGTGTGTGTTGTCGGTGTGTGTGTGTGTGTGTGTGTGTTGTCGGTGTGTGTGTGTGTGTTGTCGGTGTGTGTGTGTGTGTGTGTGTTGTCGGTGTGTGTGTGTGTGTGTGTTGTTGGTGTGTGTGTGTGTGTGTTGTGTGTGTGTGTGTGTTGTCGGTGTGTGTGTGTGTGTGCTGTCGGTGTGTGTGTGTGTGTGTTGTCTGTGTGTGTGTGTTTTCGGTGTGTGTGTGTGTGTGTGTGTGTGTTGTCGGTGTGTGTGTGTGTGTGTTGTCGGTGTGTGTGTGTGTGTGTGCTGTCGGTGTGTGTGTGTGTGTGTTGTCGGTGTGTGTGTGTGTGTTGTGTGTGTGTGTGTTGTCGGTGTGTGTGTGTGTGTGTTGTCGGTGTGTGTGTGTGTGTGTGTGTGTGTTGTCGGTGTGTGTGTGTGTGTTGTCGGTGTGTGTGTGTGTGTGTGTGTGTTGTCAGTGTGTGTGTGTGTGTGTGTTGTCGGTGTGTGTGTGTTTATGTGTTGTCGGTGTGTGTGTGTGTTGTCGGTGTTTGTGTGTGTGTTGTCGGTGTGTGTGTGTTGTCGGTGTGTGTGTGTTGTCGGTGTGTGTGTGTGTGTGTGTGTGTGTGTTGTCGGTGTGTGTGTTGTCGGTGTGTGTGTGTGTGTTGTCGGTGTGTGTGTGTGTTGTCGGTGTGTGTGTGTGTGTTGTGTGTGTGTGTGTTGTCAGTGTGTGTGTGTGTGTGTTGTCGGTGTGTGTGTGTGTGTGTGTGTGTTGTCGGTGTGTGTGTGTGTGTGTTGTCGGTGTATGTGTGTGTGTGTGTGTTGTCGGTGTGTGTGTGTGTGTTGTCTGTGTGTGTGTGTGTGTGTTGTTGGTGTGTGTGTGTGTGTTGTGTGTGTGTGTGTGTGTTGTCGGTGTGTGTGTGTGTTGTCGGTGTGTGTGTGTGTGTGTTGTGTGTGTGTGTGTGTGTGTGCTGTCGGTGTGTGTGTGTGTGTGTGTTGTCTGTGTGTGTGTGTTGTCGGTGTGTGTGTGTGTGTGTGTGTGTTGTCGGTGTGTGTGTGTGTGTGTTGTCGGTGTGTGTGTGTGTGTGTGTTGTCGGTGTGTGTGTGTTTTGTCAGTGTGTGTGTGTGTGTTGTCGGTGTGTGTGTGTGTGTTGCTGGTGTGTGTGTGTGTGTTGTCGGTGTGTGTGTGTGTTGTCGGTGTGTGTGTGTGTGTGTTGTCGGTGTGTTGTCGGTGTGTGTGTGTGTGTGTGGTCGGTGGGTGTGTGTGTGTTGTCGGTGTGTGTGTGTGTGTGTGTGTGTTGTCGGTGTGTGTGTGTGTGTGTTGTCAGTGTGTGTCTGTGTGTTATCGGTGTGTGTGTGTGTGTGTGTGTGTGTGTGTTGTCGGTGTGTGTGTGTGTCTGTGTTGTCGGTGTGTGTGTGTGTGTGTTGTCAGTGTGTGTGTGTGTGTTGTCTGTGTGTGTGTGTGTGTGTTGTCAGTGTGTGTGTGTGTGTTGTCGGTGTGTGTGTGTGTGTGTTGTCGGTGTGTGTGTGTGTGTGTTGTCGGTGTGTGTGTGTGTGTGTTGCTGGTGTGTGTGTGTGTGTGTTGTCGGTGTGTGTGTGTGTTGTCGGTGTGTGTGTGTGTGTGTGTTGTCGGTGTGTGTGTGTGTGTTGTCGGTGTGTATGTGTGTGTTGTCGATGTGTGTGTGTGTGTGTTGTAGGTGTGTTTGTGTGTGTGTGTTGTCGGTGTGTATGTGTGTGTGTTGTCGGTGTGTGTGTGTGTTGTGTGTGTGTGTGTTGTCGGTGTGTGTGTGTGTGTGTTGTCGGTGTGTGTGTGTGTGTGTTGTCGGTGTGTGTGTGTTTTGTCGGTGTGTGTGTGTGTGTTGTCGGTGTGTGTGTGTGTGTTGTCAGTGTGTGTGTGTGTGTGTTGTCGGTGTGTGTGTGTGTGTGTGTGGGTGTGTGTTGTCGGTGTGTGTGTGTGTGTGTTGCTGGTGTGTGTGTGTGTGTTGTCGGTGTGTGTGTGTGTGTTGTCGGTGTGTGTGTGTGTGTGTTGTCGGTGTGTTGTCGGTGTGTGTGTGTGTGTGTGGTCGGTGGGTGTGTGTGTGTTGTTGGTGTGTGTGTGTGTGTGTGTTGTCGGTGTGTGTGTGTGTGTTGTCGGTGTGTATGTGTGTGTTGTCGATGTGTGTGTGTGTGTGTTGTAGGTGTGTTTGTGTGTGTGTGTTGTCGGTGTGTATGTGTGTGTGTTGTCGGTGTGTGTGTGTGTTGTGTGTGTGTGTGTTGTCGGTGTGTGTGTGTGTGTGTTGTCGGTGTGTGTGTGTGTGTGTGTTGTCGGTGTGTGTGTGTTTTGTCAGTGTGTGTGTGTGTGTTGTCGGTGTGTGTGTGTGTGTTGTCAGTGTGTGTGTGTGTGTGTTGTCGGTGTGTGTGTGTGTGTGTGTGGGTGTGTGTTGTCGGTGTGTGTGTGTGTGTGTTGCTGGTGTGTGTGTGTGTGTTGTCGGTGTGTGTGTGTGTTGTCGGTGTGTGTGTGTGTGTGTTGTCGGTGTGTTGTCGGTGTGTGTGTGTGTGTGTGGTCGGTGGGTGTGTGTGTGTTGTCGGTGTGTGTGTGTGTGTGTGTTGTCGGTGTGTGTGTGTGTGTGTTGTCAGTGTGTGTGTGTGTGTGTTGTCGGTGTGTGTGTGTTTATGTGTTGTCGGTGTGTGTGTGTGTGTGTGTCGGTGTGTGTGTGTGTGTGTGTGTTGTCGGTGTGTGTGTGTGTGTTGTCGGTGTGTGTGTGTGTGTGTGTGTTGTCGGTGTGTGTGTGTGTGTTGTCGGTGTGTGTGTGTGTGTTGTCGGTGTGTGTGTGTGTGTGTTGTCGGTGTGTGTGTGTGTGTTGTGTGTGTGTGTGTTGTCGGTGTGTGTGTGTGTGTGTTGTCGGTGTGTGTGTGTGTGTGTGTGTGTTGTCGGTGTGTGTGTGTGTGTTGTCGGTGTGTGTGTGTGTGTGTGTGTTGTCGGTGTGTGTGTGTGTGTGTGTTGTTGGTGTGTGTGTGTGTGTGTTGTGTGTGTGTGTGTGTTGTCGGTGTGTGTGTGTGTGTTGTGTGTGTGTGTGTTGTCGGTGTGTGTGTGTGTGTGTTGTCGGTGTGTGTGTGTGTGTGTGTTGTCAGTGTGTGTGTGTGTGTGTGTTGTCGGTGTGTGTGTGTGTGTGTGTTGTCGGTGTGTGTGTGTGTGTGTGTTGTCGGTGTGTGTGTGTGTGTGTTGTCGGTGTGTGTGTGTGTGTGTTGTCGGTGTGTGTGTGTGTGTGTTGCTGGTGTGTGTGTGTGTGTGTTGTCGGTGTGTGTTTGTTGTCGGTGTGTGTGTGTGTGTGTGTTGTCGGTGTGTGTGTGTGTGTTGTCGGTGTGTATGTGTGTGTTGTCGATGTGTGTGTGTGTGTGTTGTAGGTGTGTTTGTGTGTGTGTGTTGTCGGTGTGTATGTGTGTGTGTTGTCGGTGTGTGTGTGTGTTGTGTGTGTGTGTGTTGTCGGTGTGTGTGTGTGTGTGTTGTCGGTGTGTGTGTGTGTGTGTGTTGTCGGTGTGTGTGTGTTTTGTCGGTGTGTGTGTGTGTGTTGTCGGTGTGTGTGTGTGTGTGTGGTCGGTGGGTGTGTGTGTGTTGTCGGTGTGTGTGTGTGTGTGTGTTGTCGGTGTGTGTGTGTGTTGTCAATGTGTGTGTGTGTGTGTTGTCGGTGTGTGTGTGTTTATGTGTTGTCGGTGTGTGTGTGTGTGTTGTCGGTGTGTGTGTGTGTGTGTGTGTTGTCGGTGTGTGTGTGTGTTGTCGGTGTGTGTGTGTTGTCGGTGTGTGTGTGTGTGTGTGTGTTGTCGGTGTGTGTGTGTGTGTTGTCGGTGTGTGTGTGTGTGTTGTCGGTGTGTGTGTGTGTGTGTTGTCGGTGTGTGTGTGTGTGTTGTGTGTGTGTGTGTGTTGTCGGTGTGTGTGTGTGTGTGTTGTCGGTGTGTGTGTGTGTGTGTGTGTGTTGTCGGTGTGTGTGTGTGTGTTGTCGGTGTGTGTGTGTGTGTGTGTGTGTGTTGTCGGTGTGTGTGTGTGTGTGTGTTGTTGGTGTGTGTGTGTGTGTGTTGTGTGTGTGTGTGTGTTGTCGGTGTGTGTGTGTGTGTGCTGTCGGTGTGTGTGTGTGTGTGTTGTCTGTGTGTGTGTGTTTTCGGTGTGTGTGTGTGGTGTGTGTGTGTGTGTGTTGTCGGTGTGTGTGTGTGTGTGTTGTCGGTGTGTGTGTGTGTGTTGTCGGTGTGTGTGTGTGTGTGTTGTCGGTGTGTGTGTGTGTGTTGTGTGTGTGTGTGTTGTCGGTGTGTGTGTGTGTGTGTTGTCGGTGTGTGTGTGTGTGTGTGTGTTGTCGGTGTGTGTGTGTGTGTGTGTTGTTGGTGTGTGTGTGTGTGTGTTGTGTGTGTGTGTGTGTTGTCGGTCTGTGTGTGTGTGTGCTGTCGGTGTGTGTGTGTGTGTGTTGTCTGTGTGTGTGTGTTTTCGGTGTGTGTGTGTGTGTGTGTGTGTGTTGTCGGTGTGTGTGTGTGTGTGTTGTCGGTGTGTGTGTGTGTGTGTGCTGTCGGTGTGTGTGTGTGTGTGTTGTCTGTGTGTGTGTGTTGTCGGTGTGTGTGTGTGTGTGTGTGTCTGTGTTGTCGGTGTGTGTGTCTGTGTGTTGTCGGTGTGTGCGTGTGTGTTGTCGGTGTGTGTGTGTGTGTGTTGTCGGTGTGTGTGTGTGTGTGTGTGTTGTCGGTGTGTGTGTGTGTGTTGTCGGTGTGTGTGTGTGTGTTGTCGGTGTGTGTGTGTGTGTGTTGTCGGTGTGTGTGTGTGTGTGTGTGTTGTCAGTGTGTGTGTGTGTGTGTTGTCGGTGTGTGTGTGTTTATGTGTTGTCGGTGTGTGTGTGTGTGTTGTCGGTGTGTGTGTGTGTGTGTGTTGTCGGTGTGTGTGTGTGTGTGTTGTCGGTGTGTGTGTGTGTGTGTGTGTGTTGTCGGTGTGTGTGTGTGTGTTGTCGGTGTGTGTGTGTGTGTGTGTGTTGTCGGTGTGTGTGTGTGTGTGTGTTGTTGGTGTGTGTGTGTGTGTGTTGTGTGTGTGTGTGTGCTGTCGGTGTGTGTGTGTGTGTGTTGTCTGTGTGTGTGTGTTTTCGGTGTGTGTGTGTGTGTGTGTGTGTGTTGTCGGTGTGTGTGTGTGTGTGTTGTCGGTGTGTGTGTGTGTGTGTGCTGTCGGTGTGTGTGTGTGTGTTGTCGGTGTGTGTGTGTTTATGTGTTGTCGGTGTGTGTGTGTGTGTTGTCGGTGTGTGTGTGTGTGTGTTGTCGGTGTGTGTGTGTGTGAGTTGTCGGTGTGTGTGTGTGTGTTGTCGGTGTGTGTGTGTGTGTTGTCGGTGTGTGTGTGTGTGTTGTGTGTGTGTGTGTTGTCGGTGTGTCTGTGTGTGTGTTGTCGGTGTGTGTGTGTGTGTGTGCTGTCAGTGTGTGTGTGTGTGTGTGTGTTGTCGGTGTGTGTGTGTGTGTGTGTTGTCGGTGTGTGTGTGTGTGTGTGTTGTCGGTGTGTGTGTGTGTGTGTTGTCGGTGTGTGTGTGTGTGTGTGTTGTCGGTGTGTGTGTGTGTGTGTTGCTGGTGTGTGTGTGTGTGTGTTGTCGGTGTGTGTTTGTTGTCGGTGTGTGTGTGTGTGTGTGTTGTCGGTGTGTGTGTGTGTGTTGTCGGTGTGTATGTGTGTGTTGTCGATGTGTGTGTGTGTGTGTTGTAGGTGTGTTTGTGTGTGTGTGTTGTCGGTGTGTATGTGTGTGTGTTGTCGATGTGTGTGTGTGTTGTGTGTGTGTGTGTTGTCGGTGTGTGTGTGTGTGTGTTGTCGGTGTGTGTGTGTGTGTGTGTTGTCGGTGTGTGTGTGTTTTGTCGGTGTGTGTGTGTGTGTTGTCGGTGTGTGTGTGTGTGTGTGGTCGGTGGGTGTGTGTGTGTTGTCGGTGTGTGTGTGTGTGTGTGTTGTCGGTGTGTGTGTGTGTGTGTTGTCAGTGTGTGTGTGTGTGTGTTGTCGGTGTGTGTGTGTTTATGTGTTGTCGGTGTGTGTGTGTGTGTTGTCGGTGTGTGTGTGTGTGTGTGTGTTGTCGGTGTGTGTGTGTGTTGTCGGTGTGTGTGTGTTGTCGGTGTGTGTGTGTGTGTGTGTGTTGTCGGTGTGTGTGTGTGTGTTGTCGGTGTGTGTGTGTGTGTTGTCGGTGTGTGTGTGTGTGTGTTGTCGGTGTGTGTGTGTGTGTGTGTGTGTTGTCGGTGTGTGTGTGTGTGTTGTCGGTGTGTGTGTGTGTGTGTGTGTTGTCGGTGTGTGTGTGTGTGTGTTGTTGGTGTGTGTGTGTGTGTGTTGTGTGTGTGTGTGTGTTGTCGGTGTGTGTGTGTGTGTGCTGTCGGTGTGTGTGTGTGTGTGTTGTCTGTGTGTGTGTGTTTTCGGTGTGTGTGTGTGTGTGTGTGTGTGTTGTCGGTGTGTGTGTGTGTGTGTTGTCGGTGTGTGTGTGTGTGTGTGCTGTCGGTGTGTGTGTGTGTGTGTTGTCTGTGTGTGTGTGTTGTCGGTGTGTGTGTGTGTGTGTGTGTCTGTGTTGTCGGTGTGTGTGTCTGTGTGTTGTCGGTGTGTGCGTGTGTGTTGTCGGTGTGTGTGTGTGTGTTGTCGGTGTGTGTGTGTGTGTTGTCGGTGTGTGTGTGTGTGTTGTCGGTGTGTGTGTGTGTGTGTTGTCGGTGTGTGTGTGTGTGTGTGTGTGTTGTCAGTGTGTGTGTGTGTGTGTTGTCGGTGTGTGTGTGTTTATGTGTTGTCGGTGTGTGTGTGTGTGTTGTCGGTGTGTGTGTGTGTGTGTGTGTTGTCGGTGTGTGTGTGTGTTGTCGGTGTGTGTGTGTTGTCGGTGTGTGTGTGTGTGTGTGTGTGTGTGTGTGTGTTGTCGGTGTGTGTGTGTGTGTGTTGTCGGTGTGTGTGTGTGTTGTCGGTGTGTGTGTGTGTGTGTTGTCGGTGTGTGTGTGTGTGTTGTGTGTGTGTGTGTTGTTGGTGTGTGTGTGTGTGTGTTGTCGGTGTGTGTGTGTGTGTGTGTGTGTGTTGTCGGTGTGTGTGTGTGTGTGTGTGTGTTGTCAGTGTGTGTGTGTGTGTGTGTTGTCGGTGTGTGTGTGTTTATGTGTTGTCGGTGTGTGTGTGTGTTGTCGGTGTTTGTGTGTGTGTTGTCGGTGTGTGTGTGTTGTCGGTGTGTGTGTGTTGTCGGTGTGTGTGTGTGTGTGTGTGTGTGTGTTGTCGGTGTGTGTGTTGTCGGTGTGTGTGTGTGTGTTGTCGGTGTGTGTGTGTGTGTGTTGTCGGTGTGTGTGTGTGTGTTGTGTGTGTGTGTGTTGTCAGTGTGTGTGTGTGTGTGTTGTCGGTGTGTGTGTGTGTGTGTGTTGTCGGTGTGTGTGTGTGTGTGTTGTCGGTGTATGTGTGTGTGTGTGTGTTGTCGGTGTGTGTGTGTTGTCTGTGTGTGTGTGTGTGTGTTGTTGGTGTGTGTGTGTGTGTTGTGTGTGTGTGTGTGTGTTGTCGGTGTGTGTGTGTGTTGTCGGTGTGTGTGTGTGTGTGTTGTGTGTGTGTGTGTGTGTGTGTGCTGTCGGTGTGTGTGTGTGTGTGTGTTGTCTGTGTGTGTGTGTTGTCGGTGTGTGTGTGTGTGTGTGTGTGTTGTCGGTGTGTGTGTGTGTGTGTTGTCGGTGTGTGTGTGTGTGTTGTCGGTGTGTGTGTGTGTGTTGTCGGTGTGTGTGTGTGTGTTGTCGGTGTGTGTGTGTGTGTGTTGTCAGTGTGTGTGTGTGTGTGTTGTCGGTGTGTGTGTGTTTATGTGTTGTCGGTGTGTGTGTGTGTGTGTTGTCGGTGTGTGTGTGTGTGTTGTCGGTGTGTGTGAGTGTTGTCGGTGTGTGTGTGTTGTCGGTGTGTGTGTGTGTGTGTGTGTGTGTTGTCGGTGTGTGTGTGTGTGTGTTGTCGGTGTGTGTGTGTTTATGTGTTGTCGGTGTGTGTGTGTGTGTTGTCGGTGTGTGTGTGTGTGTTGTCGGTGTGTGTGAGTGTTGTCGGTGTGTGTGTGTTGTCGGTGTGTGTGTGTGTGTGTGTGTGTGTGTGTGTGTTGTCGGTGTGTGCGTGTGTGTTGTCGGTGTGTGTGTGTTTGTTGTCGGTGTGTGTGTGTGTGTGTTGTCGGTGTGTGTGTGTGTGTGTGTTGTCGGTGTGTGTGTGTGTGTTGTCGGTCTGTGTGTGTGTGTGTGTTGTCGGTGTGTGTGTGTGTGTGTTGTCAGTGTGTGTGTGTGTGTTGTCAGTGTGTGTGTGTTTATGTGTTGTCGGTGTGTGTTTGTGTGTTGTCGGTGTGTGTGTGTGTGTGTGTGTTGTCGGTGTGTGTGTGTTGTCGGTGTGTGTGTGTGTGTGTGTTGTCGGTGTGTGTGTGTGTGTTGTCGGTGTGTGTGTGTGTTGTCGGTGTGTGTGTGTGTGTGTGTTGTCGGTGTGTGTGTGTCTGTGTTGTCGGTGTGTGTGTGTGTGTGTGTGTGTTGTCGGTGTGTGTGTGTGTGTGTTGTCGGTGTGTGTGTGTGTGTGTTGTTGGTGTGTGTGTGTGTGTGCTGTCGGTGTGTGTGTGTGTTGTCTGTGTGTGTGTGTTGTCGGTGTGTGTGTGTGTGTGTGTGTGTGTTGTCGGTGTGTGTGTGTGTTGTCGGTGTGTGTGTGTGTGTGTTGTCAGTGTGTGTCTGTGTGTTATCGGTGTGTGTGTGTGTGTGTGTGTTGTCGGTGTGTGTGTGTGTCTGTGTTGTCGGTGTGTGTGTGTGTGTGTTGTCGGTGTGTGCGTGTGTGTTGTCGGTGTGTGTGTGTGTGTGTTGTCGGTGTGTGTGTGTGTGTGTGTGTGTGTTGTCGGTGTGTGTGTGTTGTCGGTGTGTGTGTGTGTGTTGTCGGTGTGTGTGTGTGTGTGTTGTCGGTGTGTGTGTGTGTGTGTGTTGTCAGTGTGTGTGTGTGTGTGTTGTCGGTGTGTGTGTGTTTATGTGTTGTCGGTGTGTGTGTGTGTGTTGTCGGTGTGTGTGTGTGTGTGTGTGTTGTCGGTGTGTGTGTGTGTTGTCGGTGTGTGTGTGTGTGTGTTGTCGGTGTGTGTGTGTGTGTTGTCGGTGTGTGTGTGTGTGTTGTCGGTGTGTGTGTGTGTGTTGTGTGTGTGTGTGTTGTCGGTGTGTGTGTGTGTGTGTTGTCGGTGTGTGTGTGTGTGTGTTGTCAGTGTGTGTGTGTGTGTGTGTTGTCGGTGTGTGTGTGTGTGTGTTGTCGGTGTGTGTGTGTGTGTGTTGTCGGTGTGTGTGTGTGTGTGTTGCTGGTGTGTGTGTGTGTGTGTTGTCGGTGTGTGTGTGTGTTGTCGGTGTGTGTGTGTGTGTGTGTTGTCGGTGTGTGTGTGTGTGTTGTCGGTGTGTATGTGTGTGTTGTCGATGTGTGTGTGTGTGTTGTAGGTGTGTTTGTGTGTGTGTGTTGTCGGTGTGTATGTGTGTGTGTTGTCGGTGTGTGTGTGTGTTGTGTGTGTGTGTGTTGTCGGTGTGTGTGTGTGTGTGTTGTCGGTGTGTGTGTGTTTTGTCGGTGTGTGTGTGTGTGTTGTCGGTGTGTGTGTGTGTGTTGTCAGTGTGTGTGTGTGTGTGTTGTCGGTGTGTGTGTGTGTGTGTGTGGGTGTGTGTTGTCGGTGTGTGTGTGTGTGTGTTGCTGGTGTGTGTGTGTGTGTTGTCGGTGTGTGTGTGTGTGTTGTCGGTGTGTGTGTGTGTGTGTTGTCGGTGTGTTGTCGGTGTGTGTGTGTGTGTGTGGTCGGTGGGTGTGTGTGTGTTGTCGGTGTGTGTGTGTGTGTGTGTTGTCGGTGTGTGTGTGTGTGTTGTCGGTGTGTATGTGTGTGTTGTCGATGTGTGTGTGTGTGTGTTGTAGGTGTGTTTGTGTGTGTGTGTTGTCGGTGTGTATGTGTGTGTGTTGTCGGTGTGTGTGTGTGTTGTGTGTGTGTGTGTTGTCGGTGTGTGTGTGTGTGTGTTGTCGGTGTGTGTGTGTGTGTGTGTTGTCGGTGTGTGTGTGTTTTGTCAGTGTGTGTGTGTGTGTGTTGTCGGTGTGTGTGTGTGTGTTGTCAGTGTGTGTGTGTGTGTGTTGTCGGTGTGTGTGTGTGTGTGTGTGGGTGTGTGTTGTCGGTGTGTGTGTGTGTGTGTTGATAGTGTGTGTGTGTGTGTTGTCGGTGTGTGTGTGTGTTGTCGGTGTGTGTGTGTGTGTGTTGTCGGTGTGTTGTCGGTGTGTGTGTGTGTGTGTGGTCGGTGGGTGTGTGTGTGTTGTCGGTGTGTGTGTGTGTGTGTGTGTGTTGTCGGTGTGTGTGTGTGTGTGTTGTCAGTGTGTGTCTGTGTGTTATCGGTGTGTGTGTGTGTGTGTGTGTGTGTGTGTTGTCGGTGTGTGTGTGTGTCTGTGTTGTCGGTGTGTGTGTGTGTGTGTGTTGTCAGTGTGTGTGTGTGTGTTGTCTGTGTGTGTGTGTGTGTGTTGTCAGTGTGTGTGTGTGTGTTGTCGGTGTGTGTGTGTGTGTGTTGTCGGTGTGTGTGTGTGTGTGTTGTCGGTGTGTGTGTGTGTGTGTTGCTGGTGTGTGTGTGTGTGTGTTGTCGGTGTGTGTGTGTGTTGTCGGTGTGTGTGTGTGTGTGTGTTGTCGGTGTGTGTGTGTGTGTTGTCGGTGTGTATGTGTGTGTTGTCGATGTGTGTGTGTGTGTGTTGTAGGTGTGTTTGTGTGTGTGTGTTGTCGGTGTGTATGTGTGTGTGTTGTCGGTGTGTGTGTGTGTTGTGTGTGTGTGTGTTGTCGGTGTGTGTGTGTGTGTGTTGTCGGTGTGTGTGTGTGTGTGTTGTCGGTGTGTGTGTGTTTTGTCGGTGTGTGTGTGTGTGTTGTCGGTGTGTGTGTGTGTGTTGTCAGTGTGTGTGTGTGTGTGTTGTCGGTGTGTGTGTGTGTGTGTGTGGGTGTGTGTTGTCGGTGTGTGTGTGTGTGTGTTGCTGGTGTGTGTGTGTGTGTTGTCGGTGTGTGTGTGTGTGTTGTCGGTGTGTGTGTGTGTGTGTTGTCGGTGTGTTGTCGGTGTGTGTGTGTGTGTGTGGTCGGTGGGTGTGTGTGTGTTGTCGGTGTGTGTGTGTGTGTGTGTTGTCGGTGTGTGTGTGTGTGTTGTCGGTGTGTATGTGTGTGTTGTCGATGTGTGTGTGTGTGTGTTGTAGGTGTGTTTGTGTGTGTGTGTTGTCGGTGTGTATGTGTGTGTGTTGTCGGTGTGTGTGTGTGTTGTGTGTGTGTGTGTTGTCGGTGTGTGTGTGTGTGTGTTGTCGGTGTGTGTGTGTGTGTGTTGTCGGTGTGTGTGTGTTTTGTCAGTGTGTGTGTGTGTGTTGTCGGTGTGTGTGTGTGTGTTGTCAGTGTGTGTGTGTGTGTGTTGTCGGTGTGTGTGTGTGTGTGTGTGGGTGTGTGTTGTCGGTGTGTGTGTGTGTGTGTTGCTGGTGTGTGTGTGTGTGTTGTCGGTGTGTGTGTGTGTTGTCGGTGTGTGTGTGTGTGTGTTGTCGGTGTGTTGTCGGTGTGTGTGTGTGTGTGTGGTCGGTGGGTGTGTGTGTGTTGTCGGTGTGTGTGTGTGTGTGTGTGTTGTCGGTATGTGTGTGTGTGTGTTGTCAGTGTGTGTGTGTGTGTGTTGTCGGTGTGTGTGTGTTTATGTGTTGTCGGTGTGTGTGTGTGTGTTGTCGGTGTGTGTGTGTGTGTGTGTGTTGTCGGTGTGTGTGTGTGTTGTCGGTGTGTGTGTGTTGTCGGTGTGTGTGTGTGTGTGTGTGTTGTCGGTGTGTGTGTGTGTGTTGTCGGTGTGTGTGTGTGTGTTGTCGGTGTGTGTGTGTGTGTGTTGTCGGTGTGTGTGTGTGTGTGTTGTGTGTGTGTGTGTTGTCGGTGTGTGTGTGTGTGTGTTGTCGGTGTGTGTGTGTGTGTGTGTGTGTTGTCGGTGTGTGTGTGTGTGTTGTCGGTGTGTGTGTGTGTGTGTGTGTTGTCGGTGTGTGTGTGTGTGTGTGTTGTTGGTGTGTGTGTGTGTGTGTTGTGTGTGTGTGTGTGTTGTCGGTGTGTGTGTGTGTGTGCTGTCGGTGTGTGTGTGTGTGTGTTGTCTGTGTGTGTGTGTTTTCGGTGTGTGTGTGTGTGTGTGTGTGTGTTGTCGGTGTGTGTGTGTGTGTGTTGTCGGTGTGTGTGTGTGTGTGTGCTGTCGGTGTGTGTGTGTGTGTGTTGTCGGTGTGTGTGTGTTTATGTGTTGTCGGTGTGTGTGTGTGTGTTGTCGGTGTGTGTGTGTGTGTGTTGTCGGTGTGTGTGTGTGTTGTCGGTGTGTGTGTGTGTGTGAGTTGTCGGTGTGTGTGTGTTGTCGGTGTGTGTGTGTGTGTTGTCGGTGTGTGTGTGTGTGTTGTGTGTGTGTGTGTTGTCGGTGTGTGTGTGTGTGTGTTGTCGGTGTGTGTGTGTGTGTGTGTTGTCAGTGTGTGTGTGTGTGTGTGTTGTCGGTGTGTGTGTGTGTGTGTGTTGTCGGTGTGTGTGTGTGTGTGTGTTGTCGGTGTGTGTGTGTGTGTGTTGTCGGTGTGTGTGTGTGTGTGTTGTCGGTGTGTGTGTGTGTGTGTTGCTGGTGTGTGTGTGTGTGTGTTGTCGGTGTGTGTTTGTTGTCGGTGTGTGTGTGTGTGTGTGTTGTCGGTGTGTGTGTGTGTGTTGTCGGTGTGTATGTGTGTGTTGTCGATGTGTGTGTGTGTGTGTTGTAGGTGTGTTTGTGTGTGTGTGTTGTCGGTGTGTATGTGTGTGTGTTGTCGGTGTGTGTGTGTGTTGTGTGTGTGTGTGTTGTCGGTGTGTGTGTGTGTGTGTTGTCGGTGTGTGTGTGTGTGTGTGTTGTCGGTGTGTGTGTGTTTTGTCGGTGTGTGTGTGTGTGTTGTCGGTGTGTGTGTGTGTGTGTGGTCGGTGGGTGTGTGTGTGTTGTCGGTGTGTGTGTGTGTGTGTGTTGTCGGTGTGTGTGTGTGTGTGTTGTCAATGTGTGTGTGTGTGTGTTGTCGGTGTGTGTGTGTTTATGTGTTGTCGGTGTGTGTGTGTGTGTTGTCGGTGTGTGTGTGTGTGTGTGTGTTGTCGGTGTGTGTGTGTGTTGTCGGTGTGTGTGTGTTGTCGGTGTGTGTGTTGTCGGTGTGTGTGTGTGTGTTGTCGGTGTGTGTGTGTGTGTTGTCGGTGTGTGTGTGTGTGTGTTGTCGGTGTGTGTGTGTGTGTTGTGTGTGTGTGTGTGTTGTCGGTGTGTGTGTGTGTGTGTTGTCGGTGTGTGTGTGTGTGTGTGTGTGTTGTCGGTGTGTGTGTGTGTGTTGTCGGTGTGTGTGTGTGTGTGTGTGTTGTCGGTGTGTGTGTGTGTGTGTGTTGTTGGTGTGTGTGTGTGTGTGTTGTGTGTGTGTGTGTGTTGTCGGTGTGTGTGTGTGTGTGCTGTCGGTGTGTGTGTGTGTGTGTTGTCTGTGTGTGTGTGTTTTCGGTGTGTGTGTGTGTGTGTGTGTGTGTTGTCGGTGTGTGTGTGTGTGTGTTGTCGGTGTGTGTGTGTGTGTGTGCTGTCGGTGTGTGTGTGTGTGTGTTGTCTGTGTGTGTGTGTTGTCGGTGTGTGTGTGTGTGTCTGTGTTGTCGGTGTGTGTGTCTGTGTGTTGTCGGTGTGTGCGTGTGTGTTGTCGGTGTGTGTGTGTGTGTGTTGTCGGTGTGTGTGTGTGTGTGTGTGTTGTCGGTGTGTGTGTGTGTGTTGTCGGTGTGTGTGTGTGTGTGTTGTCGGTGTGTGTGTGTGTTGTCGGTGTGTGTGTGTTGTCTGTGTGTGTGTGTGTGTGTGTTGTCGGTGTGTGTGTGTGTGTTGTCGGTGTGTGTGTGTGTGTTGTCGGTGTGTGTGTGTGTGTGTGTTGTCGGTGTGTGTGTGTGTGTGTGTTGTCGGTGTGTGTGTGTGTGTGTGTGTGTTGTCGGTGTGTGTGTGTGTGTGTTGTCGGTGTGTGTGTGTGTGTGTGTTGTTGGTGTGTGTGTGTGTGTGTTGTGTGTGTGTGTGTGTGTTGTCGGTGTGTGTGTGTGTGTGTGCTGTCGGTGTGTGTGTGTGTGTGTTGTCTGTGTGTGTGTGTTGTCGGTGTGTGTGTGTGTGTGTGTTGTCGGTGTGTGTGTGTTTTGTCAGTGTGTGTGTGTGTGTTGTCGGTGTGTGTGTGTGTGTTGTCAGTGTGTGTGTGTGTGTGTTGTCGGTGTGTGTGTGTGTGTGTGTGGGTGTGTGTTGTCGGTGTGTGTGTGTGTGTGTTGCTGGTGTGTGTGTGTGTGTTGTCGGTGTGTGTGTGTGTTGTCGGTGTGTGTGTGTGTGTGTTGTCGGTGTGTTGTCGGTGTGTGTGTGTGTGTGTGGTCGGTGGGTGTGTGTGTGTTGTCGGTGTGTGTGTGTGTGTGTGTTGTCGGTGTGTGTGTGTGTGTGTTGTCAGTGTGTGTGTGTGTGTGTTGTCGGTGTGTGTGTGTTTATGTGTTGTCGGTGTGTGTGTGTGTGTTGTCGGTGTGTGTGTGTGTGTGTGTGTTGTCGGTGTGTGTGTGTGTTGTCGGTGTGTGTGTGTTGTCGGTGTGTGTGTGTGTGTGTGTGTTGTCGGTGTGTGTGTGTGTGTTGTCGGTGTGTGTGTGTGTGTTGTCGGTGTGTGTGTGTGTGTGTTGTCGGTGTGTGTGTGTGTGTTGTGTGTGTGTGTGTTGTCGGTGTGTGTGTGTGTGTGTTGTCGGTGTGTGTGTGTGTGTGTGTGTGTTGTCGGTGTGTGTGTGTGTGTTGTCGGTGTGTGTGTGTGTGTGTGTGTTGTCGGTGTGTGTGTGTGTGTGTTGTTGGTGTGTGTGTGTGTGTGTTGTGTGTGTGTGTGTGTTGTCGGTGTGTGTGTGTGTGTGCTGTCGGTGTGTGTGTGTGTGTGTTGTCTGTGTGTGTGTGTTTTCGGTGTGTGTGTGTGTGTGTGTGTGTGTTGTCGGTGTGTGTGTGTGTGTGTTGTCGGTGTGTGTGTGTGTGTGTGCTGTCGGTGTGTGTGTGTGTGTGTTGTCGGTGTGTGTGTGTTTATGTGTTGTCGGTGTGTGTGTGTGTGTTGTCGGTGTGTGTGTGTGTGTGTTGTCGGTGTGTGTGTGTGTGTTGTCGGTGTGTGTGTGTGTGAGTTGTCGGTGTGTGTGTGTTGTCGGTGTGTGTGTGTGTGTTGTCGGTGTGTGTGTGTGTGTTGTGTGTGTGTGTGTTGTCGGTGTGTGTGTGTGTGTGTGTTGTTGGTGTGTGTGTGTGTGTGTGTGTGTGTGTGTGTGTGTTGTCGGTGTGTGTGTGTGTGTGCTGTCGGTGTGTGTGTGTGTGTGTTGTCTGTGTGTGTGTGTTTTCGGTGTGTGTGTGTGTGTGTGTGTGTGTTGTCGGTGTGTGTGTGTGTGTGTTGTCGGTGTGTGTGTGTGTGTGTGCTGTCGGTGTGTGTGTGTGTGTGTTGTCTGTGTGTGTGTGTTGTCGGTGTGTGTGTGTGTGTCTGTGTTGTCGGTGTGTGTGTCTGTGTGTTGTCGGTGTGTGTGTGTGTGTTGTCGGTGTGTGTGTGTGTGTGTTGTCGGTGTGTGTGTGTGTGTGTGTGTTGTCGGTGTGTGTGTGTGTGTTGTCGGTGTGTGTGTGTGTGTGTTGTCGGTGTGTGTGTGTGTTGTCGGTGTGTGTGTGTTGTCTGTGTGTGTGTGTGTGTGTGTTGTCGGTGTGTGTGTGTGTGTTGTCGGTGTGTGTGTGTGTGTTGTCGGTGTGTGTGTGTGTGTGTGTTGTCGGTGTGTGTGTGTGTGTGTGTTGTCGGTGTGTGTGTGTGTGTGTGTGTGTTGTCGGTGTGTGTGTGTGTGTGTTGTCGGTGTGTGTGTGTGTGTGTGTTGTTGGTGTGTGTGTGTGTGTGTTGTGTGTGTGTGTGTGTGTTGTCGGTGTGTGTGTGTGTGTGTGCTGTCGGTGTGTGTGTGTGTGTGTTGTCTGTGTGTGTGTGTTGTCGGTGTGTGTGTGTGTGTGTGTTGTCGGTGTGTGTGTGTTTTGTCAGTGTGTGTGTGTGTGTTGTCGGTGTGTGTGTGTGTGTTGTCAGTGTGTGTGTGTGTGTGTTGTCGGTGTGTGTGTGTGTGTGTGTGGGTGTGTGTTGTCGGTGTGTGTGTGTGTGTGTTGCTCGGTGTGTGTGTGTGTGTTGTCGGTGTGTGTGTGTGTTGTCGGTGTGTGTGTGTGTGTGTTGTCGGTGTGTTGTCGGTGTGTGTGTGTGTGTGTTGTCGGTGGGTGTGTGTGTGTTGTCGGTGTGTGTGTGTGTGTGTGTTGTCGGTGTGTGTGTGTGTGTGTTGTCAGTGTGTGTGTGTGTGTGTTGTCGGTGTGTGTGTGTTTATGTGTTGTCGGTGTGTGTGTGTGTGTTGTCGGTGTGTGTGTGTGTGTGTGTGTTGTCGGTGTGTGTGTGTGTTGTCGGTGTGTGTGTGTTGTCGGTGTGTGTGTGTGTGTGTGTGTTGTCGGTGTGTGTGTGTGTGTTGTCGGTGTGTGTGTGTGTGTTGTCGGTGTGTGTGTGTGTGTGTTGTCGGGTGTGTGTGTGTGTGTGTGTGTGTGTGTGTGTTGTCGGTGTGTGTGTGTGTGTGTTGTCGGTGTGTGTGTGTGTGTGTGTGTGTTGTCGGTGTGTGTGTGTGTGTTGTCGGTGTGTGTGTGTGTGTGTGTGTTGTCGGTGTGTGTGTGTGTGTGTTGTTGGTGTGTGTGTGTGTGTGTTGTGTGTGTGTGTGTGTTGTCGGTGTGTGTGTGTGTGTGCTGTCGGTGTGTGTGTGTGTGTGTTGTCGGTGTGTGTGTGTTTTCGGTGTGTGTGTGTGTGTGTGTGTGTGTTGTCGTGTGTGTGTGTGTGTGTTGTCGGTGTGTGTGTGTGTGTGTGCTGTCGGTGTGTGTGTGTGTGTGTTGTCGGTGTGTGTGTGTTTATGTGTTGTCGGTGTGTGTGTGTGTGTTGTCGGTGTGTGTGTGTGTGTTGTCGGTGTGTGTGTGTGTGTTGTCGGTGTGTGTGTGTGTGTGTTGTCGGTGTGTGTGTGTGTGTTGTCGGTGTGTGTGTGTGTGTTGTCGGTGTGTGTGTGTGTGTTGTGTGTGTGTGTGTTGTCGGTGTGTGTGTGTGTGTGTTGTCGGTGTGTGTGTGTGTGTGTGTTGTCGGTGTGTGTGTGTGTGTGTGTTGTCGGTGTGTGTGTGTGTGTTGGTCGGTGTGTGTGTGTGTGTGTGTTGTCGGTGTGTGTGTGTGTGTGTTGTCGGTGTGTGTGTGTGTGTGTTGTCGGTGTGTGTGTGTGTGTGTTGCTGGTGTGTGTGTGTGTGTGTTGTCTGTGTGTGTGTGTTGTCGGTGTGTGTGTGTGTGTGTGTTGTCGGTGTGTGTGTGTGTGTTGTCGGTGTGTATGTGTGTGTTGTCGATGTGTGTGTGTGTGTGTTGTAGGTGTGTTTGTGTGTGTGTGTTGTCGGTGTGTATGTGTGTGTGTTGTCGGTGTGTGTGTGTGTTGTGTGTGTGTGTGTTGTCGGTGTGTGTGTGTGTGTGTTGTCGGTGTGTGTGTGTGTGTGTGTTGTCGGTGTGTGTGTGTTTTGTCGGTGTGTGTGTGTGTGTTGTCGGTGTGTGTGTGTGTGTGTGGTCGGTGTGTGTGTGTGTGTTGTCGGTGTGTGGTGTGTGTGTGTTGTCGGTGTGTGGTGTGTGTGTTGTCAGTGTGTGTGTGTGTGTGTTGTCGGTGTGTGTGTGTTTATGTGTTGTCGGTGTGTGTGTGTGTGTTGTCGGTGGTGTGTGTGTGGTGTGTTGTCGGTGTGTGTGTGTGTTGTCGGTGTGTGTGTGTTGTCGGTGTGTGTGTGGTGGTGTGTGTGTGTGTTGTCGGTGTGTGTGTGTGTGTGTTGTCGGTGTGTGTGTGTGTGTTGTCGTGTGTGTGTGTGTGTGTTGTCGGTGTGTGTGTGTGTGTGTGTGTGTGTGTGTGTTGTCGGTGTGTGTGTGTGTGTGTTGTCGGTGTGTGTGTGTGTGTGTGTGTGTGTTGTCGGTGTGTGTGTGTGTGTGTGTCGGTGTGTGGTGTGTGTGTGTGTGTTGTCGGTGTGTGTGTGTGTGTGTGTTGTCGGTGTGTGTGTGTTTTGTGTTGTCGGTGTGTGTGTGTGTTGTCAGTGTGTGTGTGTGTGTGTTGTCGGTGTGTGTGTGTGTGTGTTGTCTGTGTGTGTGTGTTGTCGGTGTGTGTGTGTGTGTGTGTGTGTGTTGTCGGTGTGTGTGTGTGTGTTGTCGGTGTGTGTGTGTGTGTGTGTGTCGGTGTGTGTGTGTGTGTGTTGTCTGTGTGTGTGTGTTGTCGGTGTGTGTGTGTGTGTTGTCAGTGTGTGTGTGTGTGTGTTGTCGTGTGTGGTGTGTGTGTGTGTGTTGTCGGTGTGTGTGTGTGTGTGTTGTCGGTGTGTGTGTGTGTGTGTGTGTGTGTTGTCGGTGTGTGTGTGTGTGTTGTCGGTGTGTGTGTGTGTGTGTTGTCGGTGTGTGTGTGTGTGTTGTGTGTGTGTGTGTGTGTCTGTCGGTGTGTGTGTGTGTTGTCGGTGTGTGTGTGTGTGTGTTGTCGGTGTGTGTGTGTGTGCTGTCGGTGTGTGTGTGTGTGTGTGTGTCGGTGTGTGTGTGTGTGTGTGTTGTCGGTGTGTGTGTGTGTGTGTGTGTTGTCGGTGTGTGTGTGTGTGTGTTGTCGGTGTGTGGTGTGTGTGTTGTCGGTGTGTGTGTGTGTGTGTTGTCGGTGTGTGTGTGTGTGTTGTCGGTGTGTGTGTCTGTGTGTTGTCGGTGTGTGTGTGTGTGTGTTGTCGGTGTGTGTGTGTTTATGTGTTGTCGGTGTGTGTGTGTGTGTGTTGTCGGTGTGTGTGTGTGTGTTGTCGGTGTGTGTGTGTGTGTGTCGTGTGTGTCGTGTGTGTCGGTGTGTGTGTGTGTGTGTGTGTGTGTGTGTTGTCGGTGTGTGTGTGTGTGTGTTGTCGGTGTGTGTGTGTGTGTTGTCGGTGTGTGTGTGTGTGTTGTCGGTGTGTGTGTGTGTGTGTGTCGGGGTGTGTGTGTGTGTTGTCGGTGTGTGTGTGTTGTCGGTGTGTGTGTGTGTGTTGTCGGTGTGTGTGTGTGTGTGTTGTCGGTGTGTGTGTGTGTGTGTGTCAGTGTGTGTGTGTGTGTGTTGTCGGTGTGTGTGTGTTTATGTGTTGTCGGTGTGTGTGTGTGTGTGTTGTCGGTGTGTGTGTGTGTGATGTCGGTGTGTGCGTGTGTGTTGTCGGTGTGTGTGTGTTTGTTGTCGGGTGTGTGTGTGTGTGTTGTCGGGTGTGTGTGTGTGTGTGTTGTCGGTGTGTGTGTGTTGTCGGTGTGTGTGTGTGTGTGTGTTGTCGGTGTGTGTGTGTGTGTGTTGTCGGTGTGTGTGTGTGTGGTGTTGTCAGTGTGTGTGTGTTTATGTGTTGTCGGTGTGTGTGTGTGTGTGTGTTGTCGGTGTGTGTGTGTGTGTGTGTGTCTGTCGTGTGTGTGTGTGTGTTGTCGGTGTGTGTGTGTGTGTCGTTGTCGTGTGTGTGTGTGTGTTGCTCGTGTGTGTGTGTGTGTGTTGTCGGTGTGTGTGTGTGTTGTCGGTGTGTGTGTGTGTGTGTGTTGTCGGTGTGTGTGTGTGTGTGTTGTCGGTGTGTGTGTGTGTGTGTGTGTGTGTTGTCGGTGTGTGTGTGTGTTGTCTGTGTGTGTGTGTTGTCGGTGTGTGTCGGTGTGTGTGTGTGTGTGTTGTCGGTGTGTGTGTGTGTTGTCGTGTGTGTGTGTGTGTGTGTGTTGTCAGTGTGTGTCTGTGTGTTATCGGTGTGTGTGTGTGTGTGTGTGTTGTCGGTGTGTGTGTGTGTCTGTGTTGTCGGTGTGTGTGTGTGTGTGTTGTCGGTGTGTGCGTGTGTGTTGTCGGTGTGTGTGTGTGTGTGTTGTCGGTGTGTGTGTGTGTGTGTGTGTGTGTTGTCGGTGTGTGTGTGTTGTCGGTGTGTGTGTGTGTGTTGTCGGTGTGTGTGTGTGTGTGTTGTCGTGTGTGTGTGTGTGTGTGTTGTCAGTGTGTGTGTGTGTGTGTTGTCGGTGTGTGTGTGTGTGTGTGTGTTGTCGGTGTGTGTGTGTGTGTTGTCGGTGTGTGTGTGTGTGTGTGTGTTGTCGGTGTGTGTGTGTGTTGTCGGTGTGTGTGTGTGTGTGTTGTCGGTGTGTGTGTGTTGTGTTGTCGGTGTGTGTGTGTGTGTTGTCGGTGTGTGTGTGTGTGTTGTGTGTGTGTGTGTTGTCGGTGTGTGTGTGTGTGTGTTGTCGGTGTGTGTGTGTGTGTTGTCAGTGTGTGTGTGTGTGTGTGTTGTCGTGTGTGTGTGTGTGTGTGTTGTCGGTGTGTGTGTGTGTGTGTTGTCGGTGTGTGTGTGTGTGTGTTGCTGGTGTGTGTGTGTGTGTGTTGTCGGTGTGTGTGTGTGTTGTCGGTGTGTGTGTGTGTGTGTGTTGTCGGTGTGTGTGTGTGTGTTGTCGGTGTGTATGTGTGTGTTGTCGATGTGTGTGTGTGTGTGTTGTAGGTGTGTGTGTGTGTGTGTGTTGTCGGTGTGTATGTGTGTGTGTTGTCGGTGTGTGTGTGTGTTGTCGTGTGTGTGTGTTGTCGGTGTGTGTGTGTGTGTTGTCGGTGTGTGTGTGTGTGTTGTCGGTGTGTGTGTGTGTGTTGTCGGTGTGTGTGTCTGTGTGTTGTCAGTGTGTGTGTGTGTGTGTTGTCGGTGTGTGTGTGTTTATGTGTTGTCGGTGTGTGTGTGTGTGTGTTGTTGGTGTGTGTGTGTGTGTGTTGTCGGTGTGTGTGTGTGTTGTCGGTGTGTGTGTGTTGTCGGTGTGTGTGTGTGTGTGTGTGTGTGTTGTCGGTGTGTGTGTGTGTGTGTTGTCGGTGTGTGTGTGTTTATGTGTTGTCGGTGTGTGTGTGTGTGTTGTCGGTGTGTGTGTGTGTGTTGTCGGTGTGTGTGAGTGTTGTCGGTGTGTGTGTGTTGTCGGTGTGTGTGTGTGTGTTGTCGGTGTGTGTGTGTGTGTTGTCGGTGTGTGTGTGTGTGTTGTCGGTGTGTGTGTGTGTGTGTTGTCGGTGTGTGTGTGTTTATGTGTTGTCGGTGTGTGTGTGTGTGTGTTGTCGGTGTGTGTGTGTGTGATGTCGGTGTGTGCGTGTGTGTTGTCGGTGTGTGTGTGTTTGTTGTCGGTGTGTGTGTGTGTGTGTTGTCGGTGTGTGTGTGTGTGTGTGTTGTCGGTGTGTGTGTGTGTGTTGTCGGTGTGTGTGTGTGTGTGTGTTGTCGGTGTGTGTGTGTGTGTGTTGTCAGTGTGTGTGTGTGTGTGTTGTCAGTGTGTGTGTGTTTATGTGTTGTCGGTGTGTGTTTGTGTGTTGTCGGTGTGTGTGTGTGTGTGTGTGTTGTCGGTGTGTGTGTGTGTTGTCGGTGTGTGTGTGTTGTCGGTGTGTGTGTGTGTGTGTGTTGTCGGTGTGTGTGTGTGTGTTGTCGGTGTGTGTGTGTGTTGTCGGTGTGTGTGTGTGTGTGTGTTGTCGGTGTGTGTGTGTGTGTGTTGTCGGTGTGTGTGTGTGTGTGTGTGTGTGTTGTCGGTGTGTGTGTGTGTTGTCTGTGTGTGTGTGTTGTCGGTGTGTGTGTGTGTGTGTGTGTGTGTTGTCGGTGTGTGTGTGTGTTGTCGGTGTGTGTGTGTGTGTGTGTGTTGTCAGTGTGTGTCTGTGTGTTGTCGGTGTGTGTGTGTGTGTGTGTGTTGTCGGTGTGTGTGTGTGTCTGTGTTGTCGGTGTGTGTGTGTGTGTGTTGTCGGTGTGTGCGTGTGTGTTGTCGGTGTGTGTGTGTGTGTGTTGTCGGTGTGTGTGTGTGTGTGTGTGTGTGTTGTCGGTGTGTGTGTGTTGTCGGTGTGTGTGTGTGTGTTGTCGGTGTGTGTGTGTGTGTGTTGTCGGTGTGTGTGTGTGTGTGTGTTGTCAGTGTGTGTGTGTGTGTGTTGTCGGTGTGTGTGTGTTTATGTGTTGTCGGTGTGTGTGTGTGTGTTGTCGGTGTGTGTGTGTGTGTGTGTGTTGTCGGTGTGTGTGTGTGTTGTCGGTGTGTGTGTGTGTGTGTTGTCGGTGTGTGTGTGTGTGTTGTCGGTGTGTGTGTGTGTGTTGTCGGTGTGTGTGTGTGTGTTGTGTGTGTGTGTGTTGTCGGTGTGTGTGTGTGTGTGTTGTCGGTGTGTGTGTGTGTGTGTGTTGTCAGTGTGTGTGTGTGTGTGTGTTGTCGGTGTGTGTGTGTGTGTGTTGTCGGTGTGTGTGTGTGTGTGTTGTCGGTGTGTGTGTGTGTGTGTTGCTGGTGTGTGTGTGTGTGTGTTGTCGGTGTGTGTGTGTGTTGTCGGTGTGTGTGTGTGTGTGTGTGTTGTCGGTGTGTGTGTGTGTGTTGTCGGTGTGTATGTGTGTGTTGTCGATGTGTGTGTGTGTGTGTTGTAGGTGTGTTTGTGTGTGTGTGTTGTCGGTGTGTATGTGTGTGTGTTGTCGGTGTGTGTGTGTGTTGCGTGTGTGTGTGTTGTCGGTGTGTGTGTGTGTGTGTTGTCGGTGTGTGTGTGTGTGTGTTGTCGGTGTGTGTGTGTTTTGTCGGTGTGTGTGTGTGTGTTGTCGGTGTGTGTGTGTGTGTTGTCAGTGTGTGTGTGTGTGTGTTGTCGGTGTGTGTGTGTGTGTGTGTGGGTGTGTGTTGTCGGTGTGTGTGTGTGTGTGTTGCTGGTGTGTGTGTGTGTGTTGTCGGTGTGTGTGTGTGTGTTGTCGGTGTGTGTGTGTGTGTGTTGTCGGTGTGTTGTCGGTGTGTGTGTGTGTGTGTGGTCGGTGGGTGTGTGTGTGTTGTCGGTGTGTGTGTGTGTGTTGTCGGTGTGTGTGTGTGTGTGTTGTCAGTGTGTGTGTGTGTGTGTTGTCGGTGTGTGTGTGTTTATGTGTTGTCGGTGTGTGTGTGTGTGTGTTGTCGGTGTGTGTGTGTGTGTGTGTGTGTTGTCGGTGTGTGTGTGTGTTGTCGGTGTGTGTGTGTTGTCGGTGTGTGTGTGTGTGTGTGTGTTGTCGGTGTGTGTGTGTGTGTTGTCGGTGTGTGTGTGTGTGTTGTCGGTGTGTGTGTGTGTGTGTTGTCAGTGTGTGTGTGTGTGTGTGTTGTCGGTGTGTGTGTGTTTATGTGTTGTCGGTGTGTGTGTGTGTGTTGTCGGTGTTTGTGTGTGTGTTGTCGGTGTGTGTGTGTTGTCGGTGTGTGTGTGTTGTCGGTGTGTGTGTGTGTGTGTGTGTGTTGTCGGTGTGTGTGTTGTCGGTGTGTGTGTGTGTGTTGTCGGTGTGTGTGTGTGTGTGTTGTCGGTGTGTGTGTGTGTGTTGTGTGTGTGTGTGTTGTCAGTGTGTGTGTGTGTGTGTTGTCGGTGTGTGTGTGTGTGTGTGTGTGTTGTCGGTGTGTGTGTGTGTGTGTGTGTTGTCGGTGTGTGTGTGTGTGTGTGTTGTCGGTGTGTGTGTGTGTGTTGTCTGTGTGTGTGTGTGTGTGTTGTTGGTGTGTGTGTGTGTTGTGTGTGTGTGTGTGTGTTGTCGGTGTGTGTGTGTGTTGTCGGTGTGTGTGTGTGTGTGTTGTGTGTGTGTGTGTGTGTGTGCTGTCGGTGTGTGTGTGTGTGTGTGTTGTCTGTGTGTGTGTGTTGTCGGTGTGTGTGTGTGTGTGTGTGTGTTGTCGTGTGTGTGTGTGTGTGTTGTCGGTGTGTGTGTGTGTGTTGTCGGTGTGTGTGTGTGTGTTGTCGGTGTGTGTGTGTGTGTTGTCGGTGTGTGTGTGTGTGTGTGTGTTGTCGGTGTGTGTGTGTGTGTTGTCTGTGTGTGTGTGTGTGTGTTGTTGGTGTGTGTGTGTGTTGTGTGTGTGTGTGTGTGTTGTCGGTGTGTGTGTGTGTTGTCGGTGTGTGTGTGTGTGTGTTGTGTGTGTGTGTGTGTGTGTGCTGTCGGTGTGTGTGTGTGTGTGTGTTGTCTGTGTGTGTGTGTTGTCGGTGTGTGTGTGTGTGTGTGTGTGTTGTCGGTGTGTGTGTGTGTGTGTTGTCGGTGTGTGTGTGTGTGTTGTCGGTGTGTGTGAGTGTTGTTGGTGTGTGTGTGTTGTCGGTGTGTGTGTGTGTGTGTGTGTGTGTGTGTTGTCGGTGTGTGCGTGTGTGTTGTCGGTGTGTGTGTGTTTGTTGTCGGTGTGTGTGTGTGTGTGTTGTCGGTGTGTGTGTGTGTGTGTTGTCGGTGTGTGTGTGTGTGTTGTCGGTGTGTGTGTGTGTGTGTGTTGTCAGTGTGTGTGTGTTTTTGTGTTGTCGGTGTGTGTGTGTGTGTTGTCGGTGTGTGTGTGTGTGTGTGTGTTGTCGGTGTGTGTGTGTGTTGTCGGTGTGTGTGTGTTGTCGGTGTGTGTGTGTGTGTGTGTTGTCGGTGTGTGTGTGTGTGTTGTCGGTGTGTGTGTGTGTGTTGTCGGTGTGTGTGTGTGTGTTGTCGGTGTGTGTGTGTGTGTGTTGTCGGTGTGTGTGTGTGTGTGTGTGTTGTCGGTGTGTGTGTGTGTGTGTTGTCGGTGTGTGTGTGTGTGTGTTGTTGGTGTGTGTGTTTGTGTGTTGTGTGTGTGTGTGTGTGTTGTCGGTGTGTGTGTGTGTGTTGTCGGTGTGTGTGTGTTGTCGGTGTGTGTGTGTTTATGTGTTGTCGGTGTGTGTGTGTGTGTTGTGTGTGTGTGTGTTGTCGGTGTGTGTGTGTGTGTGTTGTCGGTGTGTGTGTGTGTGTGTGTTGTCGGTGTGTGTGTGTGTGTGTTGTCGGTGTGTGTGTGTGTGTTGTCGGTGTGTGTGTGTGTGTTGTCGGTGTGTGTGAGTGTTGTCGGTGTGTGTGTGTGTGTGTGTGTGTGTGTGTTGTCGGTGTGTGCGTGTGTGTTGTCGGTGTGTGTGTGTTTGTTGTCGGTGTGTGTGTGTGTGTGTTGTCGGTGTGTGTGTGTGTGTTGTCGGTGTGTGTGTGTGTGTTGTCGGTGTGTGTGTGTGTGTGTGTTGTCGGTGTGTGTGTGTGTGTGTTGTCAGTGTGTGTGTGTGTGTTGTCAGTGTGTGTGTGTTTATGTGTTGTCGGTGTGTGTGTGTGTGTGTGTTGTCGGTGTGTGTGTGTGTGTGTGTGTTGTCGGTGTGTGTGTGTGTTGTCGGTGTGTGTGTGTTGTCGGTGTGTGTGTGTGTGTGTTGTCGGTGTGTGTGTTTGTGTGTTGTCGGTGTGTGTGTGTGTGTTGTCGGTGTGTGTGTGTGTGTGTGTTGTCGGTGTGTGTGTGTGTGTGTTGTCGGTGTGTGTGTGTGTGTGTGTTGTCGGTGTGTGTGTGTGTGTGTTGTCGGTGTGTGTGTGTGTGTTGTTGGTGTGTGTGTGTGTGTGTTGTGTGTGTGTGTGTGTGTTGTCGGTGTGTGTGTGTGTGTGTGCTGTCGGTGTGTGTGTGTGTGTGTTGTCTGTGTGTGTGTGTTGTCGGTGTGTGTATGTGTGTGTGTGTGTGTTGTCGGTGTGTGTGTGTGTTGTCGGTGTGTGTGTGTGTGTGTGTTGTCAGTGTGTGTCTGTGTGTTATCGGTGTGTGTGTGTGTGTGTGTGTTGTCGGTGTGTGTGTGTGTCTGTGTTGTCGGTGTGTGTGTGTGTGTGTTGTCGGTGTGTGCGTGTGTGTTGTCGGTGTGTGTGTGTGTTGTCGGTGTGTGTGTGTGTGTGTGTGTGTGTTGTCGGTGTGTGTGTGTTGTCGGTGTGTGTGTGTGTGTTGTCGGTGTGTGTGTGTGTGTGTTGTCGGTGTGTGTGTGTGTGTGTATGTGTGTTGTCAGTGTGTGTGTGTGTGTGTTGTCGGTGTGTGTGTGTTTATGTGTTGTCGGTGTGTGTGTGTGTGTTGTCGGTGTGTGTGTGTGTGTGTGTTGTCGGTGTGTGTGTGTGTTGTCGGTGTGTGTGTGTGTGTGTTGTCGGTGTGTGTGTGTGTGTTGTCGGTGTGTGTGTGTGTGTTGTCGGTGTGTGTGTGTGTGTTGTGTGTGTGTGTGTTGTCGGTGTGTGTGTGTGTGTGTTGTCGGTGTGTGTGTGTGTGTGTGTTGTCGGTGTGTGTGTGTGTGTGTTGTCGGTGTGTGTGTGTGTGTTGTCGGTGTGTGTGTGTGTGTGTTGCTGGTGTGTGTGTGTGTGTGTTGTCGGTGTGTGTGTGTGTTGTCGGTGTGTGTGTGTGTGTGTGTTGTCGGTGTGTGTGTGTGTGTTGTCGGTGTGTATGTGTGTGTTGTCAATGTGTGTGTGTGTGTGTTGTAGGTGTGTTTGTGTGTGTGTGTTGTCGGTGTGTATGTGTGTGTGTTTTGTCGGTGTGTGTGTGTGTGTTGTCGGTGTGTGTGTGTGTGTTGTCAGTGTGTGTGTGTGTGTGTTGTCGGTGTGTGTGTGTGTGTGTGTGGGTGTGTGTTGTCGGTGTGTGTGTGTGTTGCTGGTGTGTGTGTGTTGTCGGTGTGTGTGTGTGTGTTGTCGGTGTGTGTGTGTGTTGTCGGTGTGTTGTCGGTGTGTGTGTGTGTGTGTGTGGTCGGTGGGTGTGTGTGTGTTGTCGGTGTGTGTGTGTGTGTGTGTTGTCGGTGTGTGTGTGTGTGTGTTGTCAGTGTGTGTGTGTGTGTGTTGTCGGTGTGTGTGTGTTTATGTGTTGTCGGTGTGTGTGTGTGTGTTGTCGGTGTGTGTGTGTGTGTGTGTGTTGTCGGTGTGTGTGTGTGTTGTCGGTGTGTGTGTGTTGTCGGTGTGTGTGTGTGTGTGTGTGTTGTCGGTGTGTGTGTGTGTGTTGTCGGTGTGTGTGTGTTTGTTGTCGGTGTGTGTGTGTGTGTGTGTTGTCGGTGTGTGTGTGTGTGTTGTGTGTGTGTGTGTTGTCGGTGTGTGTGTGTGTTGTCGGTGTGTGTGTGTGTGTGTGTTTGTGTGTTGTCGGTGTGTGTGTGTGTGTTGTCAGTGTGTGTGTGTGTGTGTTGTCGGTGTGTGTGTGTGTGTGTGTTGTTGGTGTGTGTGTGTGTGTGTTGTGTGTGTGTGTGTGTTGTCGGTGTGTGTGTGTGTGTGCTGTCGGTGTGTGTGTGTGTGTGTTGTCTGTGTGTGTGTGTTTTCGGTGTGTGTGTGTGTGTGTGTGTGTGTGTGTTGTCGGTGTGTGTGTGTGTGTGTTGTCGGTGTGTGTGTGTGTGTGTGTCTGTGTTGTCGGTGTGTGTGTCTGTGTGTTGTCGGTGTGTGCGTGTGTGTTGTCCGTGTGTGTGTGTGTGTTGTCGGTGTGTGTGTGTGTGTGTGTGTTGTCGGTGTGTGTGTGTGTGTTGTCGGTGTGTGTGTGTGTGTGTTGTCGGTGTGTGTGTGTGTGTGTGTGTGTGTTGTCAGTGTGTGTGTGTGTGTGTTGTCGGTGTGTGTGTGTTTATGTGTTGTCGGTGTGTGTTTGTTGTCGGTGTGTGTGTGTGTGTGTGTTGTCGGTGTGTGTGTGTGTGTTGTCGGTGTGTATGTGTGTGTTGTCGATGTGTGTGTGTGTGTGTTGTAGGTGTGTTTGTGTGTGTGTGTTGTCGGTGTGTATGTGTGTGTGTTGTCGGTGTGTGTGTGTGTTGTGTGTGTGTGTGTTGTCGGTGTGTGTGTGTGTGTGTTGTCGGTGTGTGTGTGTGTGTGTGTTGTCGGTGTGTGTGTGTTTTGTCGGTGTGTGTGTGTGTGTTGTCGGTGTGTGTGTGTGTGTGTGGTCGGTGGGTGTGTGTGTGTTGTCGGTGTGTGTGTGTGTGTGTGTTGTCGGTGTGTGTGTGTGTGTTGTCAGTGTGTGTGTGTGTGTGTTGTCGGTGTGTGTGTGTTTATGTGTTGTCGGTGTGTGTGTGTGTGTTGTCGGTGTGTGTGTGTGTGTGTGTGTTGTCGGTGTGTGTGTGTGTTGTCGGTGTGTGTGTGTTGTCGGTGTGTGTGTGTGTGTTGTCGGTGTGTGTGTGTGTGTTGTCGGTGTGTGTGTGTGTGTTGTCGGTGTGTGTGTGTGTGTGTTGTCGGTGTGTGTGTGTGTGTTGTGTGTGTGTGTGTGTTGTCGGTGTGTGTGTGTGTGTGTTGTCGGTGTGTGTGTGTGTGTGTGTGTGTTGTCGGTGTGTGTGTGTGTGTTGTCGGTGTGTGTGTGTGTGTGTGTGTTGTCGGTGTGTGTGTGTGTGTGTGTTGTTGGTGTGTGTGTGTGTGTGTTGTGTGTGTGTGTGTGTGTTGTCGGTGTGTGTGTGTGTGTGCTGTCGGTGTGTGTGTGTGTGTGTTGTCTGTGTGTGTGTGTTTTCGGTGTGTGTGTGTGTGTGTGTGTGTGTTGTCGGTGTGTGTGTGTGTGTGTTGTCGGTGTGTGTGTGTGTGTGTGCTGTCGGTGTGTGTGTGTGTGTGTTGTCTGTGTGTGTGTGTTGTCGGTGTGTGTGTGTGTGTGTGTGTCTGTGTTGTCGGTGTGTGTGTCTGTGTGTTGTCGGTGTGTGCTTGTGTGTTGTCGGTGTGTGTGTGTGTGTGTTGTCGGTGTGTGTGTGTGTGTGTGTGTTGTCGGTGTGTGTGTGTGTTGTCGGTGTGTGTGTGTGTGTTGTCGGTGTGTGTGTGTGTGTGTTGTCGGTGTGTGTGTGTGTGTGTGTGTGTTGTCAGTGTGTGTGTGTGTGTGTTGTCGGTGTGTGTGTGTTTATGTGTTGTCGGTGTGTGTGTGTGTGTTGTCGGTGTGTGTGTGTGTGTTGTCGGTGTGTGTGTGTGTTGTCGGTGTGTGTGTGTTGTCGGTGTGTGTGTGTGTGTGTGTGTGTGTGTTGTCGGTGTGTGTGTGTGTGTGTTGTCGGTGTGTGTGTGTGTGTTGTCGGTGTGTGTGTGTGTGTTGTCGGTGTGTGTGTGTGTGTTGTGTGTGTGTGTGTTGTCGGTGTGTGTGTGTGTGTGTTGTCGGTGTGTGTGTGTGTGTGTGTGTGTGTTGTCGGTGTGTGTGTGTGTGTGTTGTCGGTGTGTGTGTGTGTGTGTGTGTGTTGTCAGTGTGTGTGTGTGTGTGTGTTGTCGGTGTGTGTGTGTTTATGTGTTGTCGGTGTGTGTGTGTGTTGTCAGTGTTTGTGTGTGTGTTGTCGGTGTGTGTGTGTTGTCGGTGTGTGTGTGTTGTCGGTGTGTGTGTGTGTGTGTGTGTGTTGTCGGTGTGTGTGTTGTCGGTGTGTGTGTGTGTGTTGTCGGTGTGTGTGTGTGTTGTCGGTGTGTGTGTGTGTGTTGTGTGTGTGTGTGTTGTCAGTGTGTGTGTGTGTGTGTTGTCGGTGTGTGTGTGTGTGTGTGTGTGTTGTCGGTGTGTGTGTGTGTGTGTTGTCGGTGTGTGTGTGTGTGTGTGTGTTGTCGGTGTGTGTGTGTGTGTTGTCTGTGTGTGTGTGTGTGTGTGTTGTTGGTGTGTGTGTGTGTGTTGTGTGTGTGTGTGTGTGTTGTCGGTGTGTGTGTGTGTTGTCGGTGTGTGTGTGTGTGTGTTGTGTGTGTGTGTGTGTGTGCTGTCGGTGTGTGTGTGTGTGTGTGTGTGTTGTCTGTGTGTGTGTGTTGTCGGTGTGTGTGTGTGTGTGTGTGTTGTCGGTGTGTGTGTGTGTGTTGTCGGTGTGTGTGTGTGTGTTGTCGGTGTGTGTGTGTGTGTTGTCAGTGTGTGTGTGTGTGTGTTGTCGGTGTGTGTGTGTTTATGTGTTGTCGGTGTGTGTGTGTGTGTGTTGTCGGTGTGTGTGTGTGTGTTGTCGGTGTGTGTGAGTGTTGTCGGTGTGTGTGTGTTGTCGGTGTGTGTGTGTGTGTGTGTGTGTGTTGTCGGTGTGTGTGTGTGTGTGTTGTCGGTGTGTGTGTGTTTATGTGTTGTCGGTGTGTGTGTGTGTGTTGTCGGTGTGTGTGTGTGTGTTGTCGGTGTGTGTGTGTTGTCGGTGTGTGTGTGTGTGTTGTCGGTGTGTGTGTGTGTGTTGTCGGTGTGTGTGTGTGTGTTGTCGGTGTGTGTGTGTGTGTGTTGTCAGTGTGTGTGTGTGTGTGTTGTCGGTGTGTGTGTGTTTATGTGTTGTCGGTGTGTGTGTGTGTGTGTGTGTTGTCGGTGTGTGTGTGTGTGATGTCGGTGTGTGCGTGTGTGTTGTCGGTGTGTGTGTGTTTGTTGTCGGTGTGTGTGTGTGTGTGTTGTCGGTGTGTGTGTGTGTGTGTGTTGTCGGTGTGTGTGTGTGTGTTGTCGGTGTGTGTGTGTGTGTGTGTTGTCGGTGTGTGTGTGTGTGTGTTGTCAGTGTGTGTGTGTGTGTGTTGTCAGTGTGTGTGTGTTTATGTGTTGTCGGTGTGTGTTTGTGTGTTGTCGGTGTGTGTGTGTGTGTGTGTGTTGTCGGTGTGTGTGTGTGTTGTCGGTGTGTGTGTGTTGTCGGTGTGTGTGTGTGTGTGTGTTGTCGGTGTGTGTGTGTGTGTTGTCGGTGTGTGTGTGTGTTGTCGGTGTGTGTGTGTGTGTGTGTTGTCGGTGTGTGTGTGTGTGTGTTGTCGGTGTGTGTGTGTGTGTGTGTGTGTTGTCGGTGTGTGTGTGTGTTGTCTGTGTGTGTTTGTTGTCGGTGTGTGTGTGTGTGTGTGTGTGTGTTGTCGGTGTGTGTGTGTGTTGTCGGTGTGTGTGTGTGTGTGTGTGTTGTCAGTGTGTGTCTGTGTGTTATCGGTGTGTGTGTGTGTGTGTGTGTTGTCGGTGTGTGTGTGTGTCTGTGTTGTCGGTGTGTGTGTGTGTGTGTTGTCGGTGTGTGCGTGTGTGTTGTCGGTGTGTGTGTGTGTGTGTGTTGTCGGTGTGTGTGTGTGTGTGTGTGTGTGTTGTCGGTGTGTGTGTGTTGTCGGTGTGTGTGTGTGTGTTGTCGGTGTGTGTGTGTGTGTGTTGTCGGTGTGTGTGTGTGTGTGTGTTGTCAGTGTGTGTGTGTGTGTTGTCGGTGTGTGTGTGTTTATGTGTTGTCGGTGTGTGTGTGTGTGTTGTCGGTGTGTGTGTGTGTGTGTGTGTTGTCGGTGTGTGTGTGTGTTGTCGGTGTGTGTGTGTGTGTGTTGTCGGTGTGTGTGTGTGTGTTGTCGGTGTGTGTGTGTGTGTTGTCGGTGTGTGTGTGTGTGTTGTGTGTGTGTGTGTTGTCGGTGTGTGTGTGTGTGTGTTGTCGGTGTGTGTGTGTGTGTGTGTTGTCAGTGTGTGTGTGTGTGTGTGTTGTCGGTGTGTGTGTGTGTGTGTTGTCGGTGTGTGTGTGTGTGTGTTGTCGGTGTGTGTGTGTGTGTGTTGCTGGTGTGTGTGTGTGTGTGTTGTCGGTGTGTGTGTGTGTTGTCGGTGTGTGTGTGTGTGTTGTCGGTGTGTGTGTGTGTGTTGTCGGTGTGTATGTGTGTGTTGTCGATGTGTGTGTGTGTGTGTTGTAGGTGTGTTTGTGTGTGTGTGTTGTCGGTGTGTATGTGTGTGTGTTGTCGGTGTGTGTGTGTGTTGTGTGTGTGTGTGTTGTCGGTGTGTGTGTGTGTGTGTTGTCGGTGTGTGTGTGTGTGTGTTGTCGGTGTGTGTGTGTTTTGTCGGTGTGTGTGTGTGTGTTGTCGGTGTGTGTGTGTGTGTTGTCAGTGTGTGTGTGTGTGTGTTGTCGGTGTGTGTGTGTGTGTGTGTGGGTGTGTGTTGTCGGTGTGTGTGTGTGTGTGTTGCTGGTGTGTGTGTGTGTGTTGTCGGTGTGTGTGTGTTGTCGGTGTGTGTGTGTGTGTGTTGTCGGTGTGTTGTCGGTGTGTGTGTGTGTGTGTGGTCGGTGGGTGTGTGTGTGTTGTCGGTGTGTGTGTGTGTGTGTGTTGTCGGTGTGTGTGTGTGTGTGTTGTCAGTGTGTGTGTGTGTGTGTTGTCGGTGTGTGTGTGTTTATGTGTTGTCGGGTGTGTGTGTGTGTGTGTGTTGTCGGTGTGTGTGTGTGTCGGTGTGTGTGTGTTGTCGGTGTGTGTGTGTGTGTGTGTGTTGTCGGTGTGTGTGTGTGTGTTGTCGGTGTGTGTGTGTGTGTTGTCGGTGTGTGTGTGTGTGTGTTGTCAGTGTGTGTGTGTGTGTGTGTTGTCGGTGTGTGTGTGTTTATGTGTTGTCGGTGTGTGTGTGTGTGTTGTCGGTGTTTGTGTGTGTGTTGTCGGTGTGTGTGTGTTGTCGGTGTGTGTGTGTTGTCGGTGTGTGTGTGTGTGTGTGTGTGTGTGTTGTCGGTGTGTGTGTTGTCGGTGTGTGTGTGTGTGTTGTCGGTGTGTGTGTGTGTGTGTTGTCGGTGTGTGTGTGTGTGTTGTGTGTGTGTGTGTTGTCAGTGTGTGTGTGTGTGTGTTGTCGGTGTGTGTGTGTGTGTGTGTGTGTTGTCGGTGTGTGTGTGTGTGTGTTGTCGGTGTGTGTGTGTGTGTGTGTGTTGTCGGTGTGTGTGTGTGTGTTGTCTGTGTGTGTGTGTGTGTGTTGTTGGTGTGTGTGTGTGTTGTGTGTGTGTGTGTGTGTTGTCGGTGTGTGTGTGTGTTGTCGGTGTGTGTGTGTGTGTGTTGTGTGTGTGTGTGTGTGTGTGCTGTCGGTGTGTGTGTGTGTGTGTGTGTGTGTTGTCTGTGTGTGTGTGTTGTCGGTGTGTGTGTGTGTGTGTGTGTGTGTTGTCGGTGTGTGTGTGTGTGTGTTGTCGGTGTGTGTGTGTGTGTTGTCGGTGTGTGTGTGTTGTCGGTGTGTGTGTGTGTGTTGTCGGTGTGTGTGTGTGTGTGTTGTCAGTGTGTGTGTGTGTGTGTGTTGTCGGTGTGTGTGTGTTTATGTGTTGTCGGTGTGTGTGTGTGTGTGTTGTCGGTGTGTGTGTGTGTGTTGTCGGTGTGTGTGAGTGTTGTCGGTGTGTGTGTGTTGTCGGTGTGTGTGTGTGTGTGTGTGTGTGTGTTGTCGGTGTGTGCGTGTGTGTTGTCGGTGTGTGTGTGTGTGTTGTCGGTGTGTGTGTGTGTGTGTTGTCGGTGTGTGTGTGTGTGTGTGTGTGTTGTCGGTGTGTGTGTGTGTGTTGTCGGTGTGTGTGTGTGTGTGTGTTGTCGGTGTGTGTGTGTGTGTGTTGTCAGTGTGTGTGTGTGTGTGTTGTCGGTGTGTGTGTGTTTATGTGTTGTCGGTGTGTGTGTGTGTGTTGTCGGTGTGTGTGTGTGTGTGTGTGTTGTCGGTGTGTGTGTGTGTTGTCGGTGTGTGTGTGTTGTCGGTATTTGTGTGTGTGTGTGTGTGTGTTGTCAGTGTGTGTGTGTGTGTGTTGTCGGTGTGTGTGTGTGTGTTGTCGGTGTGTGTGTGTGTGTGTTGTCGGTGTGTGTGTGTTTATGTGTTGTCGGTGTGTGTGTGTGTGTTGTGTGTGTGTGTGTTGTCGGTGTGTGTGTGTGTGTGTTGTCGGTGTGTGTGTGTGTGTGTGTGTTGTCGGTGTGTGTGTGTGTGTGTTGTCGGTGTGTGTGTGTGTGTTGTCGGTGTGTGTGTGTGTGTTGTCGGTGTGTGTGAGTGTTGTCGGTGTGTGTGTGTTGTCGGTGTGTGTGTGTGTGTGTGTGTGTGTGTGTGTTGTCGGTGTGTGCGTGTGTGTTGTCGGTGTGTGTGTGTTTGTTGTCGGTGTGTGTGTGTGTGTGTTGTCGGTGTGTGTGTGTGTGTGGTCGGTGGGTGTGTGTGTGTTGTCGGTGTGTGTGTGTGTGTGTGTTGTCGGTGTGTGTGTGTGTGTGTGTTGTCAGTGTGTGTGTGTGTGTGTTGTCGGTGTGTGTGTGTTTATGTGTTGTCGGTGTGTGTGTGTGTGTTGTCGGTGTGTGTGTGTGTGTGTGTGTGTTGTCGGTGTGTGTGTGTGTTGTCGGTGTGTGTGTGTTGTCGGTGTGTGTGTGTGTGTGTGTGTTGTCGGTGTGTGTGTGTGTGTTGTCGGTGTGTGTGTGTGTGTTGTCGGTGTGTGTGTGTGTGTGTTGTCGGTGTGTGTGTGTGTGTTGTGTGTGTGTGTGTGTTGTCGGTGTGTGTGTGTGTTGTCGGTGTGTGTGTGTGTGTGTGTTGTTGGTGTGTGTGTGTGTGTGTTGTGTGTGTGTGTGTGTTGTCGGTGTGTGTGTGTGTGTGCTGTCGGTGTGTGTGTGTGTGTGTTGTCTGTGTGTGTGTGTTTTCGGTGTGTGTGTGTTGTCGGTGTGTGTGTGTGTGTGTGTTGTCGGTGTGTGTGTGTGTGTGTGCTGTCGGTGTGTGTGTGTGTGTGTTGTCTGTGTGTGTGTGTGGTCGGTGTGTGTGTGTGTGTATGTGTGTCTGTGTTGTCGGTGTGTGTGTCTGTGTGTTGTCGGTGTGTGCGTGTGTGTTGTCGGTGTGTGTGTGTGTGTGTTGTCGGTGTGTTTGTGTGTGTGTGTGTTGTCGGTGTGTGTGTGTGTGTTGTCGGTGTGTGTGTGTGTGTTGTCGGTGTGTGTGTGTGTGTGTTGTCGATGTGTGTGTGTGTGTGTGTGTGTTGTCAGTGTGTGTGTGTGTGTGTTGTCGGTGTGTGTGTGTTTATGTGTTTGTCGGTGTGTGTGTGTGTGTTGTCGGTGTGTGTGTGTGTGTGTGTTGTCGGTGTGTGTGTGTGTTGTCGGTGTGTGTGTGTTGTCGGTGTGTGTGTGTGTGTGTGTGTGTGTGTGTGTGTGTGTGTGTCGGTGTGTGTGTGTGTGTGTTGTCGGTGTGTGTGTGTGTGTTGTCGGTGTGTGTGTGTGTGTGTTGTCGGTGTGTGTGTGTGTGTTGTGTGTGTGTGTGTGTTGTCGGTGTGTGTGTGTGTTGTCGGTGTGTGTGTGTGTGTGTGTGTGTGTTGTCGGTGTGTGTGTGTGTGTGTTGTCGGTGTGTGTGTGTGTGTGTGTGTGTGTGTTGTCAGTGTGTGTGTGTGTGTGTGTTGTCGGTGTGTGTGTGTGTGTTGTCGGTGTGTGTGTGTGTGTGTGTTGTCGGTGTGTGTGTGTGTTGTCGGTGTGTGTGTGTTGTCGGTGTGTGTGTGTGTGTGTGTGTGTGTGTGTGTGTGTGTTGTCGGTGTGTGTGTGTGTGTGTTGTCGGTGTGTGTGTGTGTGTTGTCGGTGTGTGTGTGTGTGTGTTGTCGGTGTGTGTGTGTGTGTTGTGTGTGTGTGTGTTGTCGGTGTGTGTGTGTGTTGTCGGTGTGTGTGTGTGTGTGTGTGTGTGTTGTCGGTGTGTGTGTGTGTGTGTTGTCGGTGTGTGTGTGTGTGTGTGTGTGTGTGTTGTCAGTGTGTGTGTGTGTGTGTGTTGTCGGTGTGTGTGTGTTTATGTGTTGTCGGTGTGTGTGTGTGTGTTGTCGGTGTTTGTGTGTGTGTTGTCGGTGTGTGTGTGTTGTCGGTGTGTGTGTGTTGTCGGTGTGTGTGTGTGTGTGTGTGTGTGTGTTGTCGGTGTGTGTGTTGTCGGTGTGTGTGTGTGTGTTGTCGGTGTGTGTGTGTGTTGTCGGTGTGTGTGTGTGTGTTGTGTGTGTGTGTGTTGTCAGTGTGTGTGTGTGTGTGTTGTTGGTGTGTGTGTGTGTGTGTGTGTGTTGTCGGTGTGTGTGTGTGTGTGTGTTGTCGGTGTGTGTGTGTGTGTGTGTGTTGTCGGTGTGTGTGTGTGTGTTGTCTGTGTGTGTGTGTGTGTGTTGTTGGTGTGTGTGTGTGTGTTGTGTGTGTGTGTGTGTGTTGTCGGTGTGTGTGTGTGTGTTGTCGGTGTGTGTGTGTGTGTGTTGTGTGTGTGTGTGTGTGTGCTGTCGGTGTGTGTGTGTGTGTGTGTTGTCTGTGTGTGTGTGTTGTCGGTGTGTGTGTGTGTGTGTGTGTGTTGTCGGTGTGTGTGTGTGTGTGTTGTCGGTGTGTGTGTGTGTGTTGTCGGTGTGTGTGTGTGTGTTGTCGGTGTGTGTGTGTGTGTTGTCGGTGTGTGTGTGTGTGTGTTGTCAGTGTGTGTGTGTGTGTGTTGTCGGTGTGTGTGTGTTTATGTGTTGTCGGTGTGTGTGTGTGTGTGTTGTCGGTGTGTGTGTGTGTGTTGTCGGTGTGTGTGAGTGTTGTCGGTGTGTGTGTGTTGTCGGTGTGTGTGTGTGTGTGTGTGTGTTGTCGGTGTGTGCGTGTGTGTTGTCGGTGTGTGTGTGTGTGTGTTGTCGGTGTGTGTGTGTGTGTGTTGTCGGTGTGTGTGTGTGTGTGTGTGTTGTCGGTGTGTGTGTGTGTATTGTCGGTGTGTGTGTGTGTGTGTGTTGTCGGTGTGTGTGTGTGTGTGTTGTCAGTGTGTGTGTGTGTGTGTTGTCGGTGTGTGTGTGTTTATGTGTTGTCGGTGTGTGTGTGTGTGTTGTCGGTGTGTGTGTGTGTGTGTGTGTGTGTTGTCGGTGTGTGTGTGTGTTGTCGGTGTGTGTGTGTTGTCGGTGTGTGTGTGTGTGTGTGTGTGTGTTGTCAGTGTGTGTGTGTGTGTGTTGTCGGTGTGTGTGTGTGTGTTGTCGGTGTGTGTGTGTGTGTGTTGTCGGTGTGTGTGTTTTTATGTGTTGTCGGTGTGTGTGTGTGTTGTCGGTGTGTGTGTGTTGTCGGTGTGTGTGTGTTGTGGTTGTCGGTGTGTGTGTGTGTGTGTTGTCGGTGTGTGTGTGTGTGTTGTCGGTGTGTGTGTGTGTGTTGTCGGTGTGTGTGAGTGTTGTCGGTGTGTGTGTGTTGTCGGTGTGTGTGTGTGTGTGTGTGTGTGTGTGTTGTCGGTGTGTGCGTGTGTGTTGTCGGTGTGTGTGTGTTTGTTGTCGGTGTGTGTGTGTGTGTGTTGTCGGTGTGTGTGTGTGTGTTGTCGGTGTGTGTGTGTGTGTTGTCGGTGTGTGTGTGTGTGTGTGTTGTCAGTGTGTGTGTGTTTTTGTGTTGTCGGTGTGTGTGTGTGTGTTGTCGGTGTGTGTGTGTGTGTGTGTGTTGTCGGTGTGTGTGTGTGTTGTCGGTGTGTGTGTGTTGTCGGTGTGTGTGTGTGTGTGTGTTGTCGGTGTGTGTGTGTGTGTTGTCGGTGTGTGTGTGTGTGTTGTCGGTGTGTGTGTGTGTGTGTGTTGTCGGTGTGTGTGTGTGTGTGTTGTCGGTGTGTGTGTGTGTGTGTGTGTGTGTTGTCGGTGTGTGTGTGTGTGTGTTGTCGGTGTGTGTGTGTGTGTGTTGTTGGTGTGTGTGTGTGTGTGTTGTGTGTGTGTGTGTGTGTTGTCGGTGTGTGTGTGTGTGTTGTCGGTGTGTGTGTGTTGTCGGTGTGTGTGTGTTTATGTGTTGTCGGTGTGTGTGTGTGTTGTGTGTGTGTGTGTTGTCGGTGTGTGTGTGTGTGTGTTGTCGGTGTGTGTGTGTGTGTGTGTTGTCGGTGTGTGTGTGTGTGTGTTGTCGGTGTGTGTGTGTGTGTTGTCGGTGTGTGTGTGTGTGTTGTCGGTGTGTGTGAGTGTTGTCGGTGTGTGTGTGTGTGTGTGTGTGTGTGTGTTGTCGGTGTGTGCGTGTGTGTTGTCGGTGTGTGTGTGTTTGTTGTCGGTGTGTGTGTGTGTGTGTTGTCGGTGTGTGTGTGTGTGTTGTCGGTGTGTGTGTGTGTGTTGTCGGTGTGTGTGTGTGTGTGTGTTGTCGGTGTGTGTGTGTGTGTGTTGTCAGTGTGTGTGTGTGTGTTGTCAGTGTGTGTGTGTTTATGTGTTGTCGGTGTGTGTGTGTGTGTTGTCGGTGTGTGTGTGTGTGTGTGTGTTGTCGGTGTGTGTGTGTGTTGTCGGTGTGTGTGTGTTGTCGGTGTGTGTGTGTGTGTGTTGTCGGTGTGTGTGTTTGTGTGTTGTCGGTGTGTGTGTGTGTGTTGTCGGTGTGTGTGTGTGTGTGTGTTGTCGGTGTGTGTGTGTGTGTGTTGTCGGTGTGTGTGTGTGTGTGTGTTGTCGGTGTGTGTGTGTGTGTGTTGTCGGTGTGTGTGTGTGTGTGTTGTTGGTGTGTGTGTGTGTGTGTTGTGTGTGTGTGTGTGTGTTGTCGGTGTGTGTGTGTGTGTGTGCTGTCGGTGTGTGTGTGTGTGTGTTGTCTGTGTGTGTGTGTTGTCGGTGTGTGTATGTGTGTGTGTGTGTGTTGTCGGTGTGTGTGTGTGTTGTCGGTGTGTGTGTGTGTGTGTGTTGTCAGTGTGTGTCTGTGTGTTATCGGTGTGTGTGTGTGTGTGTGTTGTCGGTGTGTGTGTGTGTCTGTGTTGTCGGTGTGTGTGTGTGTGTGTTGTCGGTGTGTGCGTGTGTGTTGTCGGTGTGTGTGTGTGTTGTCGGTGTGTGTGTGTGTGTGTGTGTGTGTTGTCGGTGTGTGTGTGTTGTCGGTGTGTGTGTGTGTGTTGTCGGTGTGTGTGTGTGTGTGTTGTCGGTGTGTGTGTGTGTGTATGTGTGTTGTCAGTGTGTGTGTGTGTGTGTTGTCGGTGTGTGTGTGTTTATGTGTTGTCGGTGTGTGTGTGTGTGTTGTCGGTGTGTGTGTGTGTGTGTGTTGTCGGTGTGTGTGTGTGTTGTCGGTGTGTGTGTGTGTGTGTTGTCGGTGTGTGTGTGTGTGTTGTCGGTGTGTGTGTGTGTGTTGTCGGTGTGTGTGTGTGTGTTGTGTGTGTGTGTGTTGTCGGTGTGTGTGTGTGTGTGTTGTCGGTGTGTGTGTGTGTGTGTGTTGTCGGTGTGTGTGTGTGTGTGTGTTGTCGGTGTGTGTGTGTGTGTGTGTTGTCGGTGTGTGTGTGTGTGTGTTGTCGGTGTGTGTGTGTGTGTGTTGCTGGTGTGTGTGTGTGTGTGTTGTCGGTGTGTGTGTGTGTGTTGTCGGTGTGTGTGTGTGTGTGTGTTGTCGGTGTGTGTGTGTGTGTTGTCGGTGTGTATGTGTGTGTTGTCGATGTGTGTGTGTGTGTGTTGTAGGTGTGTTTGTGTGTGTGTGTTGTCGGTGTGTATGTGTGTGTGTTTTGTCGGTGTGTGTGTGTGTGTTGTCGGTGTGTGTGTGTGTGTTGTCAGTGTGTGTGTGTGTGTGTTGTCGGTGTGTGTGTGTGTGTGTGTGGGTGTGTGTTGTCGGTGTGTGTGTGTGTTGCTGGTGTGTGTGTGTTGTCGGTGTGTGTGTGTGTGTTGTCGGTGTGTGTGTGTGTGTGTTGTCGGTGTGTTGTCGGTGTGTGTGTGTGTGTGTGTGGTCGGTGGGTGTGTGTGTGTTGTCGGTGTGTGTGTGTGTGTGTGTTGTCGGTGTGTGTGTGTGTGTGTTGTCAGTGTGTGTGTGTGTGTGTTGTCGGTGTGTGTGTGTTTATGTGTTGTCGGTGTGTGTGTGTGTGTTGTCGGTGTGTGTGTGTGTGTGTGTGTTGTCGGTGTGTGTGTGTGTTGTCGGTGTGTGTGTGTTGTCGGTGTGTGTGTGTGTGTGTTGTCGGTGTGTGTGTGTGTGTTGTCGGTGTGTGTGTGTTTGTTGTCGGTGTGTGTGTGTGTGTGTGTTGTCGGTGTGTGTGTGTGTGTTGTGTGTGTGTGTGTTGTCGGTGTGTGTGTGTGTTGTCGGTGTGTGTGTGTGTGTGTGTGTGTGTGTTGTCGGTGTGTGTGTGTGTGTTGTCAGTGTGTGTGTGTGTGTGTTGTCGGTGTGTGTGTGTGTGTGTGTTGTTGGTGTGTGTGTGTGTGTGTTGTGTGTGTGTGTGTGTTGTCGGTGTGTGTGTGTGTGTGCTGTCGGTGTGTGTGTGTGTGTGTTGTCTGTGTGTGTGTGTTTTCGGTGTGTGTGTGTGTGTGTGTGTTGTCGGTGTGTGTGTGTGTGTGTTGTCGGTGTGTGTGTGTGTGTGTGCTGTCAGTGTGTGTGTGTGTGTGTTGTCTGTGTGTGTGTGTTGTCGGTGTGTGTGTGTGTGTGTGTCTGTGTTGTCGGTGTGTGTGTCTGTGTGTTGTCGGTGTGTGCGTGTGTGTTGTCCGTGTGTGTGTGTGTGTTGTCGGTGTGTGTGTGTGTGTGTGTGTTGTCGGTGTGTGTGTGTGTGTTGTCGGTGTGTGTGTGTGTGTTGTCGGTGTGTGTGTGTGTGTGTTGTCGGTGTGTGTGTGTGTGTGTGTGTGTGTTGTCAGTGTGTGTGTGTGTGTGTTGTCGGTGTGTGTGTGTTTATGTGTTGTCGGTGTGTGTGTGTGTGTTGTCGGTGTGTGTGTGTGTGTGTGTTGTCGGTGTGTGTGTGTGTTGTCGGTGTGTGTGTGTTGTCGGTGTGTGTGTGTGTGTGTGTGTGTGTGTGTGTGTGTTGTCGGTGTGTGTGTGTGTGTGTTGTCGGTGTGTGTGTGTGTGTTGTCGGTGTGTGTGTGTGTGTGTTGTCGGTGTGTGTGTGTGTGTTGTGTGTGTGTGTGTTGTCGGTGTGTGTGTGTGTGTTGTCGGTGTGTGTGTGTGTGTGTGTGTGTTGTCGGTGTGTGTGTGTGTGTGTTGTCGGTGTGTGTGTGTGTGTGTGTGTTGTCAGTGTGTGTGTGTGTGTGTGTTGTCGGTGTGTGTGTGTTTATGTGTTGTCGGTGTGTGTGTGTGTGTTGTCGGTGTTTGTGTGTGTGTTGTCGGTGTGTGTGTGTTGTCGGTGTGTGTGTGTTGTCGGTGTGTGTGTGTGTGTGTGTGTGTGTTGTCGGTGTGTGTGTGTGTTGTCGGTGTGTGTGTGTGTGTTGTCGGTGTGTGTGTTTGTGTGTTGTCGGTGTGTGTGTGTGTGTTGTGTGTGTGTGTGTTGTCAGTGTGTGTGTGTGTGTGTTGTCGGTGTGTGTGTGTGTGTGTGTGTGTTGTCGGTGTGTTTGTGTGTGTGTTGTCGGTGTGTGTGTGTGTGTGTGTGTTGTCGGTGTGTGTGTGTGTGTTGTCTGTGTGTGTGTGTGTGTTGTTGGTGTGTGTGTGTGTGTGTTGTGTGTGTGTGTTGTCGGTGTGTGTGTGTGTTGTCGGTGTGTGTGTGTGTGTGTTGTGTGTGTGTGTGTGTGTGTGTGCTGTCGGTGTGTGTGTGTGTGTGTGTGTTGTCTGTGTGTGTGTGTTGTCGGTGTGTGTGTGTGTGTTGTCGGTGTGTGTGTGTGTGTGTTGTCGGTGTGTGTGTGTGTGTTGTCAGTGTGTGTCTGTGTGTTATCGGTGTGTGTGTGTGTGTGTGTGTTGTCGGTGTGTGTGTGTGTCTGTGTTGTCGGTGTGTGTGTGTGTGTGTTGTCAGTGTGTGTGTGTGTGTTGTCTGTGTGTGTGTGTGTGTGTTGTCAGTGTGTGTGTGTGTGTTGTCGGTGTGTGTGTGTGTGTGTTGTCAGTGAGTGTATGTGTGTGTTGTCGGTGTGTGTGTGTGTGTGTGTTGTCGGTGTGTGTGTGTGTGTGTTGTCGGTGTGTGTGTGTTGTCGGTGTGTGTGTGTGTGTGTGTGTGTGTGTGTTGTCGGTGTGTGTGTGTGTGTGTTGTCGGTGTGTGTGTGTGTGTTGTCGGTGTGTGTGTGTGTGTGTTGTCGGTGTGTGTGTGTGTGTTGTGTGTGTGTGTGTTGTCGGTGTGTGTGTGTGTGTGTTGTCGGTGTGTGTGTGTGTGTTGTCGGTGTGTGTGTGTGTGTGTGTGTGTTGTCAGTGTGTGTGTGTGTGTGTGTGTTGTCGGTGTGTGTGTGTGTGTGTTGTCGGTGTGTGTGTGTGTGTGTTGTCGGTGTGTGTGTGTGTGTGTTGTCGGTGTGTGTGTGTGTGTTGTCGGTGTGTGTGTGTGTGTGTGCTGTCGGTGTGTGTGTGTGTGTGTGTTGTCTGTGTGTGTGTGTTGTCGGTGTGTGTGTGTGTGTGTTGTCGGTGTGTGTGTGTGTGTGTTGTCGGTGTGTGTGTGTGTGTGTGTGTCAGTGTGTGTCTGTGTGTTATCGGTGTGTGTGTGTGTGTGTGTGTTGTCGGTGTGTGTGTGTGTCTGTGTTGTCGGTGTGTGTGTGTGTGTGTTGTCAGTGTGTGTGTGTGTGTTGTCTGTGTGTGTGTGTGTGTGTTGTCAGTGTGTGTGTGTGTGTTGTCGGTGTGTGTGTGTGTGTGTTGTCAGTGTGTGTATGTGTGTGTTGTCGGTGTGTGTGTGTGTGTGTGTTGTCGGTGTGTGTGTGTGTGTGTTGTCGGTGTGTGTGTGTTGTCGGTGTGTGTGTGTGTGTGTGTGTGTGTGTGTTGTCGGTGTGTGTGTGTGTGTGTTGTCGGTGTGTGTGTGTGTGTTGTCGGTGTGTGTGTGTGTGTGTTGTCGGTGTGTGTGTGTGTGTTGTGTGTGTGTGTGTTGTCGGTGTGTGTGTGTGTGTGTTGTCGGTGTGTGTGTTTGTGTTGTCAGGGTGTGTTTGTGTGTGTTGTCGGTGTGTGTGTGTGTGTGTGTGTGTTGTCAGTGTGTGTGTGTGTGTGTGTGTTGTCGGTGTGTGTGTGTGTGTGTGTTGTCGGTGTGTGTGTGTGTGTGTTGTCGGTGTGTGTGTGTGTGTGTTGTCGGTGTGTGTGTGTGTGTTGTCGGTGTGTGTGTGTGTGTGTTGCTGGTGTGTGTGTGTGTGTGTTGTCGGTGTGTGTGTGTGTTGTCGGTGTGTGTGTGTGTGTGTGTTGTCGGTGTGTGTGTGTGTGTGTTGTCGGTGTGTGTGTGTGTGTGTTGTCGGTGTGTGTGTGTGTGTGTGTTGTCGGTGTGTGTGTGTTGTCGGTGTGTGTGTGTTGTCGGTGTGTGTGTGTGTGTGTGTGTGTGTTGTCGGTGTGTGTGTGTGTTGTCGGTGTGTGTGTGTGTGTTGTCGGTGTGTGTGTGTGTTGTCGGTGTGTGTGTGTGTGTTGTGTGTGTGTGTGTTGTCGGTGTGTGTGTGTGTGTGTTGTCGGTGTGTGTGTGTGTGTGTTGTCGGTGTGTGTGTGTGTGTGTGTGTTGTCGGTGTGTGTGTGTGTGTTGTCTGTGTGTGTGTGTGTGTGTTGTTGGTGTGTGTGTGTGTGTGTTGTCGGTGTGTGTGTTGTGTGTGTGTGTGTTGTCGGTGTGTGTGTGTGTTGTCGGTGTGTGTGTGTGTGTGTGTGTGTTGTCGGTGTGTGTGTGTGTGTGTGTTGTCGGTGTGTGTGTGTGTGTGTTGTCGGTGTGTGTGTGTGTGTGTTGTCGGTGTGTGTGTGTGTGTGTTGTCGGTGTGTGTGTGTGTGTTGTCGGTGTGTGTGTGTGTGTGTTGCTGGTGTGTGTGTGTGTGTGTTGTCGGTGTGTGTGTGTGTTGTCGGTGTGTGTGTGTGTGTGTGTTGTCGGTGTGTGTGTGTGTGTGTTGTCGGTGTGTGTGTGTGTGTGTTGTCGGTGTGTGTGTGTTTTGTCGGTGTGTGTGTGTGTGTGTTGTCGGTGTGTGTGTGTGTGTTGTCAGTGTGTGTGTGTGTGTGTTGTCGGTGTGTGTGTGTGTGTGTGTGTGTGTGTTGTCGGTGTGTGTGTGTGTGTGTTGCTGGTGTGTGTGTGTGTGTGTGTTGTCGGTGTGTGTGTGTGTGTTGTCGGTGTGTGTTTGTGTGTGTTGTCGGTGTGTTTGTGTGTGTGTTGTCGGTGTGTGTGTGTGTGTGTGTGTGTGTTGTCGGTGTGTGTGTGTGTGTGTTGTCGGTGTGTGTGTGTGTGTGTGTGTGTGTGTTGTCGGTGTGTGTGTGTGTTGTCGGTGTGTTGTCGGTGTGTGTGTGTGTGTGTGGTCGGTGTGTGTGTGTGTGTTGTCGGTGTGTGTGTGTGTGTGTTGTCGGTGTGTGTGTGTGTGTTGTCGGTGTGTGTGTGTGTTGTCGGTGTGTGTGTGTTGTGTGTGTGCGTGTGTGTTGTCGGTGTGTGTGTGTGTGTGTGCTGTCGGTGTGTGTGTGTGTGTGTGTGTGTTGTCGGTGTGTGTGTGTGTGTGTTGTCGGTGTGTGTGTGTGTGTGTTGTCAGTGTGTGTCTGTGTGTTATCGGTGTGTGTGTGTGTGTGTGTGTGTGTGTGTTGTCGGTGTGTGTGTGTGTCTGTGTTGTCGGTGTGTGTGTGTGTGTGTTGTCAGTGTGTGTGTGTGTGTTGTCTGTGTGTGTGTGTGTGTGTTGTCAGTGTGTGTGTGTGTGTTGTCGGTGTGTGTGTGTGTGTGTGTGTTGTCAGTGTGTGTATGTGTGTGTTGTCGGTGTGTGTGTGTGTGTGTTGTCGGTGTGTGTGTGTGTTGTCGGTGTGTGTGTGTTGTCGGTGTGTGTGTGTGTTTGTTGTCGGTGTGTGTGTGTGTGTGTGTGTTGTCGGTGTGTGTGTGTGTGTTGTCGGTGTGTGTGTGTTGTCGGTGTGTGTGTGTGTTGTCTGTGTGTGTGTGTGTGTGTTGTTGGTGTGTGTGTGTGTGTGTTGTGTGTGTGTGTGTGTGTTGTCGGTGTGTGTGTGTGTTGTCGGTGTGTGTGTGTGTGTGTTGTGTGTGTGTGTGTGTGTGTGCTGTCGGTGTGTGTGTGTGTGTGTGTTGTCTGTGTGTGTGTGTTGTCGGTGTGTGTGTGTGTGTGTGTTGTCGGTGTGTGTGTGTGTGTGTTGTCGGTGTGTGTGTGTGTGTTGTCAGTGTGTGTCTGTGTGTTATCGGTGTGTGTGTGTGTGTGTGTGTTGTCGGTGTGTGTGTGTGTCTGTGTTGTCGGTGTGTGTGTGTGTGTGTTGTCAGTGTGTGTGTGTGTGTTGTCTGTGTGTGTGTGTGTGTGTTGTCAGTGTGTGTGTGTGTGTTGTCGGTGTGTGTGTGTGTGTGTTGTCAGTGTGTGTATGTGTGTGTTGTCGGTGTGTGTGTGTGTGTGTGTTGTCGGTGTGTGTGTGTGTGTGTGTGTTGTCGGTGTGTGTGTGTTGTCGGTGTGTGTGTGTGTGTGTGTGTGTGTGTGTGTGTGTGTTGTCGGTGTGTGTGTGTGTGTGTTGTCGGTGTGTGTGTGTGTGTTGTCGGTGTGTGTGTGTGTGTGTTGTCGGTGTGTGTGTGTGTGTTGTGTGTGTGTGTGTTGTCGGTGTGTGTGTGTGTGTGTGTTGTCGGTGTGTGTGTGTGTGTGTGTGTGTTGTCGGTGTGTGTGTGTGTGTGTTGTCGGTGTGTGTGTGTGTGTGTGTTGTCAGTGTGTGTGTGTGTGTGTGTGTTGTCGGTGTGTGTGTGTGTGTGTTGTCGGTGTGTGTGTGTGTGTGTTGTCGGTGTGTGTGTGTGTGTGTTGTCGGTGTGTGTGTGTGTGTTGTCGGTGTGTGTGTGTGTGTGTGCTGTCGGTGTGTGTGTGTGTGTGTGTTGTCTGTGTGTGTGTGTTGTCGGTGTGTGTGTGTGTGTGTGTGTGTTGTCGGTGTGTGTGTGTGTGTGTTGTCGGTGTGTGTGTGTGTGTTGTCAGTGTGTGTCTGTGTGTTATCGGTGTGTGTGTGTGTGTGTGTGTTGTCGGTGTGTGTGTGTGTCTGTGTTGTCGGTGTGTGTGTGTGTGTGTTGTCAGTGTGTGTGTGTGTGTTGTCTGTGTGTGTGTGTGTTGTCAGTGTGTGTGTGTGTGTTGTCGGTGTGTGTGTGTGTGTGTTGTCAGTGTGTGTATGTGTGTGTTGTCGGTGTGTGTGTGTGTGTGTGTTGTCGGTGTGTGTGTGTTGTCGGTGTGTGTGTGTTGTCGGTGTGTGTGTGTGTGTGTGTGTGTGTTGTCGGTGTGTGTGTGTGTTGTCGGTGTGTGTGTGTGTGTTGTCGGTGTGTGTGTGTGTTGTCGGTGTGTGTGTGTGTGTTGTGTGTGTGTGTGTTGTCGGTGTGTGTGTGTGTGTGTTGTCGGTGTGTGTGTGTGTGTGTTGTCGGTGTGTGTGTGTGTGTGTGTGTTGTCGGTGTGTGTGTGTGTGTTGTCTGTGTGTGTGTATGTGTGTTGTTGGTGTGTGTGTGTGTGTGTTGTCGGTGTGTGTGTTGTGTGTGTGTGTGTTGTCGGTGTGTGTGTGTGTTGTCGGTGTGTGTGTGTGTGTGTGTGTGTTGTCGGTGTGTGTGTGTGTGTGTGTTGTCGGTGTGTGTGTGTGTGTGTTGTCGGTGTGTGTGTGTGTGTGTTGTCGGTGTGTGTGTGTGTGTGTGTTGTCGGTGTGTGTGTGTGTGTTGTCGGTGTGTGTGTGTGTGTGTTGCTGGTGTGTGTGTGTGTGTGTTGTCGGTGTGTGTGTGTGTTGTCGGTGTGTGTGTGTGTGTGTGTTGTCGGTGTGTGTGTGTGTGTGTTGTCGGTGTGTGTGTGTGTGTGTTGTCGGTGTGTGTGTGTTTTGTCGGTGTGTGTGTGTGTGTGTTGTCGGTGTGTGTGTGTGTGTTGTCAGTGTGTGTGTGTGTGTGTTGTCGGTGTGTGTGTGTGTGTGTGTGTGTGTGTGTGTGTTGTCGGTGTGTGTGTGTGTGTGTTGCTGGTGTGTGTGTGTGTGTGTGTTGTCGGTGTGTGTGTGTGTGTTGTCGGTGTGTGTTTGTGTGTGTTGTCGGTGTGTTTGTGTGTGTGTTGTCGGTGTGTGTGTGTGTGTGTGTGTGTGTTGTCGGTGTGTGTGTGTGTGTGTTGTCGGTGTGTGTGTGTGTGTGTTGTCGGTGTGTGTGTGTGTTGTCGGTGTGTTGTCGGTGTGTGTGTGTGTGTGTGTGGTCGGTGTGTGTGTGTGTGTTGTCGGTGTGTGTGTGTGTGTGTTGTCGGTGTGTGTGTGTGTTGTCGGTGTGTGTGTGTGTTGTCGGTGTGTGTGTGTGTGTGTTGTGTGTGTGCGTGTGTGTTGTCGGTGTGTGTGTCTGTGTGTGCTGTCGGTGTGTGTGTGTGTGTGTGTGTGTTGTCGGTGTGTGTGTGTGTGTGTTGTCGGTGTGTGTGTGAGTGTGTTGTCAGTGTGTGTCTGTTTGTTATCGGTGTGTGTGTGTGTGTGTGTGTGTGTGTGTTGTCGGTGTGTGTGTGTGTCTGTGTTGTCGGTGTGTGTGTGTGTGTGTTGTCAGTGTGTGTGTGTGTGTTGTCTGTGTGTGTGTGTGTGTGTTGTCAGTGTGTGTGTGTGTGTTGTCGGTGTGTGTGTGTGTGTGTGTGTTGTCAGTGTGTGTATGTGTGTGTTGTCGGTGTGTGTGTGTGTGTGTTGTCGGTGTGTGTGTGTGTGTGTTGTCGGTGTGTGTGTGTTGTCGGTGTGTGTGTGTGTTTGTTGTCGGTGTGTGTGTGTGTGTGTGTGTTGTCGGTGTGTGTGTGTGTGTTGTCGGTGTGTGTGTGTTGTCGGTGTGTGTGTGTGTTGTCTGTGTGTGTGTGTGTGTGTTGTTGGTGTGTGTGTGTGTGTGTTGTGTGTGTGTGTGTGTGTTGTCGGTGTGTGTGTGTGTTGTCGGTGTGTGTGTGTGTGTGTTGTGTGTGTGTGTGTGTGTGTGCTGTCGGTGTGTGTGTGTGTGTGTGTTGTCTGTGTGTGTGTGTTGTCGGTGTGTGTGTGTGTGTGTGTGTGTTGTCGGTGTGTGTGTGTGTGTGTTGTCGGTGTGTGTGTGTGTGTTGTCAGTGTGTGTCTGTGTGTTATCGGTGTGTGTGTGTGTGTGTGTGTTGTCGGTGTGTGTGTGTGTCTGTGTTGTCGGTGTGTGTGTGTGTGTGTTGTCAATGTGTGTGTGTGTGTTGTCTGTGTGTGTGTGTGTGTGTTGTCAGTGTGTGTGTGTGTGTTGTCGGTGTGTGTGTGTTGTCAGTGTGTGTATGTGTGTGTTGTCGGTGTGTGTGTGTGTGTGTGTTGTCGGTGTGTGTGTGTGTGTGTGTGTTGTCGGTGTGTGTGTGTTGTCGGTGTGTGTGTGTGTGTGTGTGTGTGTGTGTTGTCGGTGTGTGTGTGTGTGTGTTGTCGGTGTGTGTGTGTGTGTTGTCGGTGTGTGTGTGTGTGTGTTGTCGGTGTGTGTGTGTGTGTTGTGTGTGTGTGTGTTGTCGGTGTGTGTGTGTGTGTGTTGTCGGTGTGTGTGTGTGTGTGTGTGTGTTGTCGGTGTGTGTGTGTGTGTGTTGTCGGTGTGTGTGTGTGTGTGTGTTGTCAGTGTGTGTGTGTGTGTGTGTGTTGTCAGTGTGTGTGTGTGTGTGTTGTCGGTGTGTGTGTGTGTGTGTTGTCGGTGTGTGTGTGTGTGTGTTGTCGGTGTGTGTGTGTGTGTTGTCGGTGTGTGTGTGTGTGTGTGCTGTCGGTGTGTGTGTGTGTGTGTGTTGTCTGTGTGTGTGTGTTGTCGGTGTGTGTGTGTGTGTGTGTGTGTGTTGTCGGTGTGTGTGTGTGTGTGTTGTCGGTGTGTGTGTGTGTGTTGTCAGTGTGTGTCTGTGTGTTATCGGTGTGTGTGTGTGTGTGTGTGTTGTCGGTGTGTGTGTGTGTCTGTGTTGTCGGTGTGTGTGTGTGTGTGTTGTCAGTGTGTGTGTGTGTGTTGTCTGTGTGTGTGTGTGTTGTCAGTGTGTGTGTGTGTGTTGTCGGTGTGTGTGTGTGTGTGTTGTCAGTGTGTGTATGTGTGTGTTGTCGGTGTGTGTGTGTGTGTGTGTTGTCGGTGTGTGTGTGTGTGTGTGTGTTGTCGGTGTGTGTGTGTTGTCGGTGTGTGTGTGTGTGTGTGTGTGTGTGTTGTCGGTGTGTGTGTGTGTGTGTTGTCGGTGTGTGTGTGTGTGTTGTCGGTGTGTGTGTGTGTGTGTGTGTGTTGTCGGTGTGTGTGTGTGTGTTGTCGGTGTGTGTGTGTGTGTGTGTGTGTTGTCGGTGTGTGTGTGTGTGTGTTGTCGGTGTGTGTGTGTGTGTGTGTTGTCAGTGTGTGTGTGTGTGTGTGTGTTGTCGGTGTGTGTGTGTGTGTGTTGTCGGTGTGTGTGTGTGTGTGTTGTCGGTGTGTGTGTGTGTGTGTTGTCGGTGTGTGTGTGTGTGTGTTGTCGGTGTGTGTGTGTGTGTTGTCGGTGTGTGTGTGTGTGTGTGCTGTCGGTGTGTGTGTGTGTGTGTGTTGTCTGTGTGTGTGTGTTGTCGGTGTGTGTGTGTGTGTGTGTGTTGTCGGTGTGTGTGTGTGTGTGTTGTCGGTGTGTGTGTGTGTGTGTTGTCAGTGTGTGTCTGTGTGTTATCGGTGTGTGTGTGTGTGTGTGTGTTGTCGCTGTGTGTGTGTGTCTGTGTTGTCGGTGTGTGTGTGTGTGTGTTGTCAGTGTGTGTGTGTGTGTTGTCTGTGTGTGTGTGTGTGTTGTCAGTGTGTGTGTGTGTGTTGTCAGTGTGTGTGTGTGTGTGTTGTCAGTGTGTGTATGTGTGTGTTGTCGGTGTGTGTGTGTGTGTGTGTTGTCGGTGTGTGTGTGTGTGTGTGTTGTCGGTGTGTGTGTGTTGTCGGTGTGTGTGTGTGTGTGTGTGTGTGTGTTGTCGGTGTGTGTGTGTGTGTGTTGTCGGTGTGTGTGTGTGTGTTGTCGGTGTGTGTGTGTGTGTGTTGTCGGTGTGTGTGTGTGTGTTGTGTGTGTGTGTGTTGTCGGTGTGTGTGTGTGTGTGTTGTCGGTGTGTGATTGTGTGTGTGTGTGTTGTCAGGGTGTGTTTGTGTGTGTTGTCGGTGTGTGTGTGTGTGTGTTGTCAGTGTGTGTGTGTGTGTGTGTGTTGTCGGTGTGTGTGTGTGTGTTGTCGGTGTGTGTGTGTGTGTGTTGTCGGTGTGTGTGTGTGTGTGTTGTGTGTGTGTGTGTTGTCGGTGTGTGTGTGTGTGTGTTGTCGGTGTGTGTGTGTGTGTGTGTGTGTTCTCACGGTGTGTTTGTGTGTGTTGTCGGTGTGTGTGTGTGTGTGTGTTGTCAGTGTGTGTGTGTGTGTGTGTGTGTGTTGTCAGTGTGTGTGTGTGTGTGTGTTGTCGGTGTGTGTGTGTTTATGTGTTGTCGGTGTGTGTGTGTGTGTTGTCGGTGTTTGTGTGTGTGTTGTCGGTGTGTGTGTGTTGTCGGTGTGTGTGTGTTGTCGGTGTGTGTGTGTGTGTGTGTTGTCGGTGTGTGTGTGTGTTGTCGGTGTGTGTGTGTGTGTGTTGTCGGTGTGTGTGTTTGTGTGTTGTCGGTGTGTGTGTGTGTGTTGTGTGTGTGTGTGTTGTCAGTGTGTGTGTGTGTGTGTTGTCGGTGTGTGTGTGTGTGTGTGTGTGTTGTCGGTGTGTTTGTGTGTGTGTTGTCGGTGTGTGTGTGTGTGTGTGTGTGTGTTGTCGGTGTGTGTGTGTGTGTTGTCTGTGTGTGTGTGTGTGTTGTTGGTGTGTGTGTGTGTGTGTTGTGTGTGTGTGTGTGTGTTGTCGGTGTGTGTGTGTGTTGTCGGTGTGTGTGTGTGTGTGTTGTGTGTGTGTGTGTGTGTGTGTGCTGTCGGTGTGTGTGTGTGTGTGTGTGTTGTCTGTGTGTGTGTGTTGTCGGTGTGTGTGTGTGTGTTGTCGGTGTGTGTGTGTCGGTGTGTGTGTGTGTGTTGTCAGTGTGTGTCTGTGTGTTATCGGTGTGTGTGTGTGTGTGTGTGTTGTCGGTGTGTGTGTGTGTCTGTGTTGTCGGTGTGTGTGTGTGTGTGTTGTCGGTGTGTGTGTGTGTGTTGTCTGTGTGTGTGTATGTGTGTTGTTGGTGTGTGTGTGTGTGTGTTGTCGGTGTGTGTGTTGTGTGTGTGTGTGTTGTCGGTGTGTGTGTGTGTTGTCGGTGTGTGTGTGTGTGTGTGTGTGTTGTCGGTGTGTGTGTGTGTGTGTGTTGTCGGTGTGTGTGTGTGTGTGTTGTCGGTGTGTGTGTGTGTGTGTTGTCGATGTGTGTGTGTGTGTGTGTTGTCGGTGTGTGTGTGTGTGTTGTCGGTGTGTGTGTGTGTGTGTTGCTGGTGTGTGTGTGTGTGTGTTGTCGGTGTGTGTGTGTGTTGTCGGTGTGTGTGTGTGTGTGTGTTGTCGGTGTGTGTGTGTGTGTGTTGTCGGTGTGTGTGTGTGTGTGTTGTCGGTGTGTGTGTGTTTTGTCGGTGTGTGTGTGTGTGTGTTGTCGGTGTGTGTGTGTGTGTTGTCAGTGTGTGTGTGTGTGTGTTGTCGGTGTGTGTGTGTGTGTGTGTGTGTGTGTGTGTTGTCGGTGTGTGTGTGTGTGTGTTGCTGGTGTGTGTGTGTGTGTGTGTTGTCGGTGTGTGTGTGTGTGTTGTCGGTGTGTGTTTGTGTGTGTTGTCGGTGTGTTTGTGTGTGTGTTGTCGGTGTGTGTGTGTGTGTGTGTGTGTGTTGTCGGTGTGTGTGTGTGTGTGTTGTCGGTGTGTGTGTGTGTGTGTGTGTGTTGTCGGTGTGTGTGTGTGTTGTCGGTGTGTTGTCGGTGTGTGTGTGTGTGTGTGGTCGGTGTGTGTGTGTGTGTTGTCGGTGTGTGTGTGTGTGTGTTGTCGGTGTGTGTGTGTGTGTTGTCGGTGTGTGTGTGTGTTGTCGGTGTGTGTGTGTGTGTGTTGTGTGTGTGCGTGTGTGTTGTCGGTGTGTGTGTCTGTGTGTGCTGTCGGTGTGTGTGTGTGTGTGTGTGTGTTGTCGGTGTGTGTGTGTGTGTGTTGTCGGTGTGTGTGTGAGTGTGTTGTCAGTGTGTGTCTGTTTGTTATCGGTGTGTGTGTGTGTGTGTGTGTGTGTGTGTGTTGTCGGTGTGTGTGTGTGTCTGTGTTGTCGGTGTGTGTGTGTGTGTGTTGTCAGTGTGTGTGTGTGTGTTGTCTGTGTGTGTGTGTGTGTGTTGTCAGTGTGTGTGTGTGTGTTGTCGGTGTGTGTGTGTGTGTGTGTGTGTTGTCAGTGTGTGTATGTGTGTGTTGTCGGTGTGTGTGTGTGTGTGTTGTCGGTGTGTGTGTGTGTGTGTTGTCGGTGTGTGTGTGTTGTCGGTGTGTGTGTGTGTTTGTTGTCGGTGTGTGTGTGTGTGTGTGTGTTGTCGGTGTGTGTGTGTGTGTTGTCGGTGTGTGTGTGTTGTCGGTGTGTGTGTGTGTTGTCTGTGTGTGTGTGTGTGTGTTGTTGGTGTGTGTGTGTGTGTGTTGTGTGTGTGTGTGTGTGTTGTCGGTGTGTGTGTGTGTTGTCGGTGTGTGTGTGTGTGTGTGTTGTGTGTGTGTGTGTGTGTGTGCTGTCGGTGTGTGTGTGTGTGTGTGTTGTCTGTGTGTGTGTGTTGTCGGTGTGTGTGTGTGTGTGTGTGTGTTGTCGGTGTGTGTGTGTGTGTGTTGTCGGTGTGTGTGTGTGTGTTGTCAGTGTGTGTCTGTGTGTTATCGGTGTGTGTGTGTGTGTGTGTGTTGTCGGTGTGTGTGTGTGTCTGTGTTGTCGGTGTGTGTGTGTGTGTGTTGTCAGTGTGTGTGTGTGTGTTGTCTGTGTGTGTGTGTGTGTGTTGTCAGTGTGTGTGTGTGTGTTGTCGGTGTGTGTGTGTGTGTGTTGTCAGTGTGTGTATGTGTGTGTTGTCGGTGTGTGTGTGTGTGTGTGTTGTCGGTGTGTGTGTGTGTGTGTGTGTTGTCGGTGTGTGTGTGTTGTCGGTGTGTGTGTGTGTGTGTGTGTGTGTGTGTTGTCGGTGTGTGTGTGTGTGTGTTGTCGGTGTGTGTGTGTGTGTTGTCGGTGTGTGTGTGTGTTGTCGGTGTGTGTGTGTGTGTTGTGTGTGTGTGTGTTGTCGGTGTGTGTGTGTGTGTGTTGTCGGTGTGTGTGTGTGTGTGTGTGTGTTGTCGGTGTGTGTGTGTGTGTGTTGTCGGTGTGTGTGTGTGTGTGTGTTGTCAGTGTGTGTGTGTGTGTGTGTGTTGTCAGTGTGTGTGTGTGTGTGTTGTCGGTGTGTGTGTGTGTGTGTTGTCGGTGTGTGTGTGTGTGTGTTGTCGGTGTGTGTGTGTGTGTTGTCGGTGTGTGTGTGTGTGTGTGCTGTCGGTGTGTGTGTGTGTGTGTGTTGTCTGTGTGTGTGTGTTGTCGGTGTGTGTGTGTGTGTGTGTGTGTGTTGTCGGTGTGTGTGTGTGTGTGTTGTCGGTGTGTGTGTGTGTGTTGTCAGTGTGTGTCTGTGTGTTATCGGTGTGTGTGTGTGTGTGTGTGTTGTCGGTGTGTGTGTGTGTCTGTGTTGTCGGTGTGTGTGTGTGTGTGTTGTCAGTGTGTGTGTGTGTGTTGTCTGTGTGTGTGTGTGTTGTCAGTGTGTGTGTGTGTGTTGTCGGTGTGTGTGTGTGTGTGTTGTCAGTGTGTGTATGTGTGTGTTGTCGGTGTGTGTGTGTGTGTGTGTTGTCGGTGTGTGTGTGTGTGTGTGTGTTGTCGGTGTGTGTGTGTTGTCGGTGTGTGTGTGTGTGTGTGTGTGTGTGTTGTCGGTGTGTGTGTGTGTGTGTTGTCGGTGTGTGTGTGTGTGTTGTCGGTGTGTGTGTGTGTGTGTGTGTGTTGTCGGTGTGTGTGTGTGTGTTGTCGGTGTGTGTGTGTGTGTGTGTGTGTTGTCGGTGTGTGTGTGTGTGTGTTGTCGGTGTGTGTGTGTGTGTGTGTTGTCAGTGTGTGTGTGTGTGTGTGTGTTGTCGGTGTGTGTGTGTGTGTGTTGTCGGTGTGTGTGTGTGTGTGTTGTCGGTGTGTGTGTGTGTGTGTTGTCGGTGTGTGTGTGTGTGTGTTGTCGGTGTGTGTGTGTGTGTTGTCGGTGTGTGTGTGTGTGTGTGCTGTCGGTGTGTGTGTGTGTGTGTGTTGTCTGTGTGTGTGTGTTGTCGGTGTGTGTGTGTGTGTGTGTGTTGTCGGTGTGTGTGTGTGTGTGTTGTCGGTGTGTGTGTGTGTGTGTTGTCAGTGTGTGTCTGTGTGTTATCGGTGTGTGTGTGTGTGTGTGTGTTGTCGCTGTGTGTGTGTGTCTGTGTTGTCGGTGTGTGTGTGTGTGTGTTGTCAGTGTGTGTGTGTGTGTTGTCTGTGTGTGTGTGTGTGTTGTCAGTGTGTGTGTGTGTGTTGTCAGTGTGTGTGTGTGTGTGTTGTCAGTGTGTGTATGTGTGTGTTGTCGGTGTGTGTGTGTGTGTGTGTTGTCGGTGTGTGTGTGTGTGTGTGTTGTCGGTGTGTGTGTGTTGTCGGTGTGTGTGTGTGTGTGTGTGTGTGTGTTGTCGGTGTGTGTGTGTGTGTGTTGTCGGTGTGTGTGTGTGTGTTGTCGGTGTGTGTGTGTGTGTGTTGTCGGTGTGTGTGTGTGTGTTGTGTGTGTGTGTGTTGTCGGTGTGTGTGTGTGTGTGTTGTCGGTGTGTGATTGTGTGTGTGTGTGTTGTCAGGGTGTGTTTGTGTGTGTTGTCGGTGTGTGTGTGTGTGTGTTGTCAGTGTGTGTGTGTGTGTGTGTGTTGTCGGTGTGTGTGTGTGTGTTGTCGGTGTGTGTGTGTGTGTGTTGTCGGTGTGTGTGTGTGTGTGTTGTGTGTGTGTGTGTTGTCGGTGTGTGTGTGTGTGTGTTGTCGGTGTGTGTGTGTGTGTGTGTGTGTTCTCACGGTGTGTTTGTGTGTGTTGTCGGTGTGTGTGTGTGTGTGTGTTGTCAGTGTGTGTGTGTGTGTGTGTGTGTGTTGTCAGTGTGTGTGTGTGTGTGTGTTGTCGGTGTGTGTGTGTTTATGTGTTGTCGGTGTGTGTGTGTGTGTTGTCGGTGTTTGTGTGTGTGTTGTCGGTGTGTGTGTGTTGTCGGTGTGTGTGTGTTGTCGGTGTGTGTGTGTGTGTGTGTTGTCGGTGTGTGTGTGTGTTGTCGGTGTGTGTGTGTGTGTGTTGTCGGTGTGTGTGTTTGTGTGTTGTCGGTGTGTGTGTGTGTGTTGTGTGTGTGTGTGTTGTCAGTGTGTGTGTGTGTGTGTTGTCGGTGTGTGTGTGTGTGTGTGTGTGTTGTCGGTGTGTTTGTGTGTGTGTTGTCGGTGTGTGTGTGTGTGTGTGTGTGTGTTGTCGGTGTGTGTGTGTGTGTTGTCTGTGTGTGTGTGTGTGTTGTTGGTGTGTGTGTGTGTGTGTTGTGTGTGTGTGTGTGTGTGTTGTCGGTGTGTGTGTGTGTTGTCGGTGTGTGTGTGTGTGTGTTGTGTGTGTGTGTGTGTGTGTGTGCTGTCGGTGTGTGTGTGTGTGTGTGTGTTGTCTGTGTGTGTGTGTTGTCGGTGTGTGTGTGTGTGTTGTCGGTGTGTGTGTGTGTGTGTTGTCGGTGTGTGTGTGTGTGTTGTCAGTGTGTGTCTGTGTGTTATCGGTGTGTGTGTGTGTGTGTGTGTTGTCGGTGTGTGTGTGTGTCTGTGTTGTCGGTGTGTGTGTGTGTGTGTTGTCAGTGTGTGTGTGTGTGTGTGTGTGTGTGTGTTGTCGGTGTGTGTGTGTGTGTGTTGTCGGTGTGTGTGTGTGTGTGTTGTCGTGTGTGTGTGTGTGTGTTGTCGGTGTGTGTGTGTGTGTTGTGTGTGTGTGTTGTCGGTGTGTGTGTGTGTGTGTTGTCGGTGTGTGTGTGTGTGTTGTCGGTGTGTGTGTGTGTGTGTGTGTGTTGTCAGTGTGTGTGTGTGTGTGTGTGTTGTCGGTGTGTGTGTGTGTTTGTTGTCGGTGTGTGTGTGTGTGTGTTGTCGGTGTGTGTGTGTGTGTGTTGTCGGTGTGTGTGTGTGTGTTGTCGGTGTGTGTGTGTGTGTGTGCTGTCGGTGTGTGTGTGTGTGTGTGTGTTGTCTGTGTGTGTGTGTTGTCGGTGTGTGTGTGTGTGTGTTGTCGGTGTGTGTGTGTGTGTGTTGTCGGTGTGTGTGTGTGTGTGTGTGTTGTCAGTGTGTGTCTGTGTGTTATCGGTGTGTGTGTGTGTGTGTGTGTTGTCGGTGTGTGTGTGTGTCTGTGTTGTCGGTGTGTGTGTGTGTGTGTTGTCGTGTGTGTGTGTGTGTTGTCGGTGTGTGTGTGTGTGTGTTGTCGGTGTGTGTGTGTGTGTGTTGTCGGTGTGTGTGTGTGTGTGTTGTCGGTGTGTGTGTGTGTGTTGTGTGTGTGTGTTGTCGGTGTGTGTGTGTGTGTGTTGTCGGTGTGTGTGTGTGTGTTGTCGGTGTGTGTGTGTGTGTGTGTGTGTTGTCAGTGTGTGTGTGTGTGTGTGTGTTGTCGGTGTGTGTGTGTGTTTGTTGTCGGTGTGTGTGTGTGTGTGTTGTCGGTGTGTGTGTGTGTGTGTTGTCGGTGTGTGTGTGTGTGTTGTCGGTGTGTGTGTGTGTGTGTGCTGTCGGTGTGTGTGTGTGTGTGTGTGTTGTCTGTGTGTGTGTGTTGTCGGTGTGTGTGTGTGTGTGTTGTCGGTGTGTGTGTGTGTGTGTTGTCGGTGTGTGTGTGTGTGTGTGTGTTGTCAGTGTGTGTCTGTGTGTTATCGGTGTGTGTGTGTGTGTGTGTGTTGTCGGTGTGTGTGTGTGTCTGTGTTGTCGGTGTGTGTGTGTGTGTGTTGTCAGTGTGTGTGTGTGTGTTGTCTGTGTGTGTGTGTGTGTGTTGTCAGTGTGTGTGTGTGTGTTGTCGGTGTGTGTGTGTGTGTGTTGTCAGTGTGTGTATGTGTGTGTTGTCGGTGTGTGTGTGTGTGTGTGTTGTCGGTGTGTGTGTGTGTGTGTTGTCGGTGTGTGTGTGTTGTCGGTGTGTGTGTGTGTGTGTGTGTGTGTGTGTTGTCGGTGTGTGTGTGTGTGTGTTGTCGGTGTGTGTGTGTGTGTGTGTTGTCAGTGTGTGTGTGTGTGTGTGTGTTGTCGGTGTGTGTGTGTGTGTGTTGTCGGTGTGTGTGTGTGTGTGTTGTCGATGTGTGTGTGTGTGTGTTGTCGGTGTGTGTGTGTGTGTGTTGTCGGTGTGTGTGTGTGTGTTGTCGGTGTGTGTGTGTGTGTGTGCTGTCGGTGTGTGTGTGTGTGTGTGTTGTCTGTGTGTGTGTGTTGTCGGTGTGTGTGTGTGTGTGTGTGTGTTGTCGGTGTGTGTGTGTGTGTGTTGTCGGTGTGTGTGTGTGTGTTGTCAGTGTGTGTCTGTGTGTTATCGGTGTGTGTGTGTGTGTGTGTGTTGTCGGTGTGTGTGTGTGTCTGTGTTGTCGGTGTGTGTGTGTGTGTGTTGTCAGTGTGTGTGTGTGTGTTGTCTGTGTGTGTGTGTGTGTGTTGTCAGTGTGTGTGTGTGTGTTGTCGGTGTGTGTGTGTGTGTGTTGTCAGTGTGTGTATGTGTGTGTTGTCGGTGTGTGTGTGTGTGTGTGTTGTCGGTGTGTGTGTGTGTGTGTGTGTTGTCGGTGTGTGTGTGTTGTCGGTGTGTGTGTGTGTGTGTGTGTGTGTTGTCGGTGTGTGTGTGTGTGTGTGTTGTCGGTGTGTGTGTGTGTGTTGTCGGTGTGTGTGTGTGTGTGTTGTCGGTGTGTGTGTGTGTGTTGTGTGTGTGTGTGTTGTCGGTGTGTGTGTGTGTGTGTTGTCGGTGTGTGTGTGTGTGTGTGTGTGTTGTCGGTGTGTGTGTGTGTGTGTTGTCGGTGTGTGTGTGTGTGTGTGTTGTCAGTGTGTGTGTGTGTGTGTGTGTTGTCGGTGTGTGTGTGTGTGTGTTGTCGGTGTGTGTGTGTGTGTGTTGTCGGTGTGTGTGTGTGTGTGTTGTCGGTGTGTGTGTGTGTGTGTTGTCGGTGTGTGTGTGTGTGTTGTCGGTGTGTGTGTGTGTGTGTGCTGTCGGTGTGTGTGTGTGTGTGTGTTGTCTGTGTGTGTGTGTTGTCGGTGTGTGTGTGTGTGTGTGTGTTGTCGGTGTGTGTGTGTGTGTGTTGTCGGTGTGTGTGTGTGTGTGTTGTCAGTGTGTGTCTGTGTGTTATCGGTGTGTGTGTGTGTGTGTGTGTTGTCGGTGTGTGTGTGTGTCTGTGTTGTCGGTGTGTGTGTGTGTGTGTTGTCAGTGTGTGTGTGTGTGTTGTCTGTGTGTGTGTGTGTGTTGTCAGTGTGTGTGTGTGTGTTGTCAGTGTGTGTGTGTGTGTGTTGTCAGTGTGTGTATGTGTGTGTTGTCGGTGTGTGTGTGTGTGTGTGTTGTCGGTGTGTGTGTGTGTGTGTTGTCGGTGTGTGTGTGTTGTCGGTGTGTGTGTGTGTGTGTGTGTGTGTGTTGTCGGTGTGTGTGTGTGTGTGTTGTCGGTGTGTGTGTGTGTGTTGTCGGTGTGTGTGTGTGTGTGTTGTCGGTGTGTGTGTGTGTGTTGTGTGTGTGTGTGTTGTCGGTGTGTGTGTGTGTGTGTTGTCGGTGTGTGATTGTGTGTGTGTGTGTTGTCAGGGTGTGTTTGTGTGTGTTGTCGGTGTGTGTGTGTGTGTGTGTTGTCAGTGTGTGTGTGTGTGTGTGTGTTGTCGGTGTGTGTGTGTGTGTTGTCGGTGTGTGTGTGTGTGTGTTGTCGGTGTGTGTGTGTGTGTGTTGTGTGTGTGTGTGTTGTCGGTGTGTGTGTGTGTGTGTTGTCGGTGTGTGTGTGTGTGTGTGTGTGTTGTCACGGTGTGTTTGTGTGTGTTGTCGGTGTGTGTGTGTGTGTGTGTTGTCAGTGTGTGTGTGTGTGTGTGTGTGTGTTGTCAGTGTGTGTGTGTGTGTGTGTTGTCGGTGTGTGTGTGTTTATGTGTTGTCGGTGTGTGTGTGTTGTCGGTGTTTGTGTGTGTGTTGTCGGTGTGTGTGTGTTGTCGGTGTGTGTGTGTTGTCGGTGTGTGTGTGTGTGTGTGTGTGTGTTGTCGGTGTGTGTGTGTGTTGTCGGTGTGTGTGTGTGTGTTGTCGGTGTGTGTGTTTGTGTGTTGTCGGTGTGTGTGTGTGTGTTGTGTGTGTGTGTGTTGTCAGTGTGTGTGTGTGTGTGTTGTCGGTGTGTGTGTGTGTGTGTGTGTGTTGTCGGTGTGTTTGTGTGTGTGTTGTCGGTGTGTGTGTGTGTGTGTGTGTTGTCGGTGTGTGTGTGTGTGTTGTCTGTGTGTGTGTGTGTGTTGTTGGTGTGTGTGTGTGTGTGTTGTGTGTGTGTGTGTGTGTTGTCGGTGTGTGTGTGTGTTGTCGGTGTGTGTGTGTGTGTTGTGTGTGTGTGTGTGTGTGTGTGTGCTGTCGGTGTGTGTGTGTGTGTGTGTGTTGTCTGTGTGTGTGTGTTGTCGGTGTGTGTGTGTGTGTTGTCGGTGTGTGTGTGTGTGTGTTGTCGGTGTGTGTGTGTGTGTTGTCAGTGTGTGTCTGTGTGTTATCGGTGTGTGTGTGTGTGTGTGTGTTGTCGGTGTGTGTGTGTGTCTGTGTTGTCGGTGTGTGTGTGTGTGTGTTGTCAGTGTGTGTGTGTGTGTTGTCTGTGTGTGTGTGTGTGTGTTGTCAGTGTGTGTGTGTGTGTTGTCGGTGTGTGTGTGTGTGTGTTGTCAGTGAGTGTATGTGTGTGTTGTCGGTGTGTGTGTGTGTGTGTGTTGTCGGTGTGTGTGTGTGTGTGTTGTCGGTGTGTGTGTGTTGTCGGTGTGTGTGTGTGTGTGTGTGTGTGTGTGTTGTCGGTGTGTGTGTGTGTGTGTTGTCGGTGTGTGTGTGTGTGTTGTCGGTGTGTGTGTGTGTGTGTTGTCGGTGTGTGTGTGTGTGTTGTGTGTGTGTGTGTTGTCGGTGTGTGTGTGTGTGTGTTGTCGGTGTGTGTGTGTGTGTTGTCGGTGTGTGTGTGTGTGTGTGTGTTGTCAGTGTGTGTGTGTGTGTGTGTGTTGTCGGTGTGTGTGTGTGTGTGTGTTGTCGGTGTGTGTGTGTGTGTGTTGTCGGTGTGTGTGTGTGTGTGTTGTCGGTGTGTGTGTGTGTGTTGTCGGTGTGTGTGTGTGTGTGTGCTGTCGGTGTGTGTGTGTGTGTGTGTTGTCTGTGTGTGTGTGTTGTCGGTGTGTGTGTGTGTGTGTTGTCGGTGTGTGTGTGTGTGTGTTGTCGGTGTGTGTGTGTGTGTGTTGTCAGTGTGTGTCTGTGTGTTATCGGTGTGTGTGTGTGTGTGTGTGTTGTCGGTGTGTGTGTGTGTCTGTGTTGTCGGTGTGTGTGTGTGTGTGTTGTCAGTGTGTGTGTGTGTGTTGTCTGTGTGTGTGTGTGTGTGTTGTCAGTGTGTGTGTGTGTGTTGTCGGTGTGTGTGTGTGTGTGTTGTCAGTGTGTGTATGTGTGTGTTGTCGGTGTGTGTGTGTGTGTGTGTTGTCGGTGTGTGTGTGTGTGTGTTGTCGGTGTGTGTGTGTTGTCGGTGTGTGTGTGTGTGTGTGTGTGTGTGTTGTCGGTGTGTGTGTGTGTGTGTTGTCGGTGTGTGTGTGTGTGTTGTCGGTGTGTGTGTGTGTGTGTTGTCGGTGTGTGTGTGTGTGTTGTGTGTGTGTGTGTTGTCGGTGTGTGTGTGTGTGTGTTGTCGGTGTGTGTGTTTGTGTTGTCAGGGTGTGTTTGTGTGTGTTGTCGGTGTGTGTGTGTGTGTGTGTTGTCAGTGTGTGTGTGTGTGTGTGTGTTGTCGGTGTGTGTGTGTGTGTGTGTTGTCGGTGTGTGTGTGTGTGTGTTGTCGGTGTGTGTGTGTGTGTGTTGTCGGTGTGTGTGTGTGTTGTCGGTGTGTGTGTGTGTTGCTGGTGTGTGTGTGTGTGTGTTGTCGGTGTGTGTGTGTGTTGTCGGTGTGTGTGTGTGTGTGTGTTGTCGGTGTGTGTGTGTTGTCGGTGTGTGTGTGTGTGTGTGTTGTCGGTGTGTGTGTGTTGTCGGTGTGTGTGTGTTGTCGGTGTGTGTGTGTGTGTGTGTGTGTGTTGTCGGTGTGTGTGTGTGTTGTCGGTGTGTGTGTGTGTGTTGTCGGTGTGTGTGTGTGTTGTCGGTGTGTGTGTGTGTGTGTGTCGTCGGTGTGTGTGTGTGTGTGTTGTCGGTGTGTGTGTGTGTGTGTTGTCGGTGTGTGTGTGTGTGTGTGTGTTGTCGGTGTGTGTGTGTGTGTTGTCTGTGTGTGTGTGTGTGTGTTGTTGGTGTGTGTGTGTGTGTGTTGTCGGTGTGTGTGTTGTGTGTGTGTGTGTTGTCGGTGTGTGTGTGTGTGTGTTGTCGGTGTGTGTGTGTGTGTGTGTGTGTTGTCGGTGTGTGTGTGTGTGTGTTGTCGGTGTGTGTGTGTGTGTGTTGTCGGTGTGTGTGTGTGTGTGTTGTCGGTGTGTGTGTGTGTGTGTTGTCGGTGTGTGTGTGTGTGTTGTCGGTGTGTGTGTGTGTGTGTTGCTGGTGTGTGTGTGTGTGTGTTGTCGGTGTGTGTGTGTGTTGTCGGTGTGTGTGTGTGTGTGTGTTGTCGGTGTGTGTGTGTGTGTGTTGTCGGTGTGTGTGTGTGTGTGTTGTCGGTGTGTGTGTGTTTTGTCGGTGTGTGTGTGTGTGTGTTGTCGGTGTGTGTGTGTGTGTTGTCAGTGTGTGTGTGTGTGTGTTGTCGGTGTGTGTGTGTGTGTGTGTGTGTGTGTTGTCGGTGTGTGTGTGTGTGTGTTGCTGGTGTGTGTGTGTGTGTGTGTTGTCGGTGTGTGTGTGTGTGTTGTCGGTGTGTGTTTGTGTGTGTTGTCGGTGTGTTTGTGTGTGTGTTGTCGGTGTGTGTGTGTGTGTGTGTGTGTGTTGTCGGTGTGTGTGTGTGTGTGTTGTCGGTGTGTGTGTGTGTGTGTGTGTGTGTGTGTGTTGTCGGTGTGTGTGTGTGTTGTCGGTGTGTTGTCGGTGTGTGTGTGTGTGTGTGGTCGGTGTGTGTGTGTGTGTTGTCGGTGTGTGTGTGTGTGTGTTGTCGGTGTGTGTGTGTGTGTTGTCGGTGTGTGTGTGTGTTGTCGGTGTGTGTGTGTGTGTGTTGTGTGTGTGCGTGTGTGTTGTCGGTGTGTGTGTGTGTGTGTGCTGTCGGTGTGTGTGTGTGTGTGTGTTGTCGGTGTGTGTGTGTGTGTGTTGTCGGTGTGTGTGTGTGTGTGTTGTCAGTGTGTGTCTGTGTGTTATCGGTGTGTGTGTGTGTGTGTGTGTGTGTGTGTTGTCGGTGTGTGTGTGTGTGTGTTGTCAGTGTGTGTGTGTGTGTTGTCGGTGTGTGTGTGTGTGTGTGTGTTGTCAGTGTGTGTATGTGTGTGTTGTCGGTGTGTGTGTGTGTGTGTTGTCGGTGTGTGTGTGTGTGTGTTGTCGGTGTGTGTGTGTTGTCGGTGTGTGTGTGTGTTTGTTGTCGGTGTGTGTGTGTGTGTGTGTGTTGTCGGTGTGTGTGTGTGTGTTGTCGGTGTGTGTGTGTTGTCGGTGTGTGTGTGTGTTGTCTGTGTGTGTGTGTGTGTGTTGTTGGTGTGTGTGTGTGTGTGTGTTGTGTGTGTGTGTGTGTGTTGTCGGTGTGTGTGTGTGTTGTCGGTGTGTGTGTGTGTGTGTTGTGTGTGTGTGTGTGTGTGTGCTGTCGGTGTGTGTGTGTGTGTGTGTTGTCTGTGTGTGTGTGTTGTCGGTGTGTGTGTGTGTGTGTGTGTGTTGTCGGTGTGTGTGTGTGTGTGTTGTTGGTGTGTGTGTGTGTGTTGTCAGTGTGTGTCTGTGTGTTATCGGTGTGTGTGTGTGTGTGTGTGTTGTCGGTGTGTGTGTGTGTCTGTGTTGTCGGTGTGTGTGTGTGTGTGTTGTCAGTGTGTGTGTGTGTGTTGTCTGTGTGTGTGTGTGTGTGTTGTCAGTGTGTGTGTGTGTGTTGTCGGTGTGTGTGTGTGTGTGTTGTCAGTGTGTGTATGTGTGTGTTGTCGGTGTGTGTGTGTGTGTGTGTGTGTTGTCGGTGTGTGTGTGTTGTCGGTGTGTGTGTGTGTGTGTGTGTGTGTGTGTGTTGTCGGTGTGTGTGTGTGTGTGTTGTCGGTGTGTGTGTGTGTGTTGTCGGTGTGTGTGTGTGTGTGTTGTCGGTGTGTGTGTGTGTGTGTGTGTGTTGTCGGTGTGTGTGTGTGTGTGTTGTCGGTGTGTGTGTGTGTGTGTTGTCGGTGTGTGTGTGTGTGTTGTCGGTGTGTGTGTGTGTGTTTTGTCGGTGTGTGTGTGTGTGTTGTCGGTGTGTGTGTGTGTGTGTGCTGTCGGTGTGTGTGTGTGTGTGTGTTGTCTGTGTGTGTGTGTTGTCGGTGTGTGTGTGTGTGTGTGTGTGTTGTCGGTGTGTGTGTGTGTGTGTTGTCGGTGTGTGTGTGTGTGTTGTCAGTGTGTGTCTGTGTGTTATCGGTGTGTGTGTGTGTGTGTGTGTTGTCGGTGTGTGTGTGTGTCTGTGTTGTCGGTGTGTGTGTATGTGTGTTGTCAGTGTGTGTGTGTGTGTTGTCTGTGTGTGTGTGTGTGTGTTGTCAGTGTGTGTGTGTGTGTTGTCGGTGTGTGTGTGTGTGTGTTGTCAGTGTGTGTATGTGTGTGTTGTCGGTGTGTGTGTGTGTGTGTGTTGTCGGTGTGTGTGTGTGTGTGTGTGTTGTCGGTGTGTGTGTGTTGTCGGTGTGTGTGTGTGTGTGTGTGTGTGTGTGTGTTGTCGGTGTGTGTGTGTGTGTGTTGTCGGTGTGTGTGTGTGTGTTGTCGGTGTGTGTGTGTGTGTGTTGTCGGTGTGTGTGTGTGTGTTGTGTGTGTGTGTGTTGTCGGTGTGTGTGTGTGTGTGTTGTCGGTGTGTGTGTGTGTGTGTGTTGTAGGTGTGTGTGTGTGTGTGTTGTCGGTGTGTGTGTGTGTGTGTGTTGTCAGTGTGTGTGTGTGTGTGTGTGTTGTCGGTGTGTGTGTGTGTGTGTTGTCGGTGTGTGTGTGTGTGTGTTGTCGGTGTGTGTGTGTGTGTGTTGTCGGTGTGTGTGTGTGTGTGTTGTCGGTGTGTGTGTGTGTGTTGTCGGTGTGTGTGTGTGTGTGTGCTGTCGGTGTGTGTGTGTGTGTGTGTTGTCTGTGTGTGTGTGTTGTCGGTGTGTGTGTGTGTGTGTTGTCGGTGTGTGTGTGTGTGTGTTGTCGGTGTGTGTGTGTGTGTGTTGTCAGTGTGTGTCTGTGTGTTATCGGTGTGTGTGTGTGTGTGTGTTGTCGGTGTGTGTGTGTGTCTGTGTTGTCGGTGTGTGTGTGTGTGTGTTGTCAGTGTGTGTGTGTGTGTTGTCTGTGTGTGTGTGTGTGTGTTGTCAGTGTGTGTGTGTGTGTTGTCAGTGTGTGTGTGTGTGTGTTGTCAGTGTGTGTATGTGTGTGTTGTCGGTGTGTGTGTGTGTGTGTGTTGTCGGTGTGTGTGTGTGTGTGTGTTGTCGGTGTGTGTGTGTTGTCGGTGTGTGTGTGTGTGTGTGTGTGTGTGTTGTCGGTGTGTGTGTGTGTGTGTTGTCGGTGTGTGTGTGTGTGTTGTCGGTGTGTGTGTGTGTGTGTTGTCGGTGTGTGTGTGTGTGTTGTGTGTGTGTGTGTTGTCGGTGTGTGTGTGTGTGTGTTGTCGGTGTGTGATTGTGTGTGTGTGTGTTGTCAGGGTGTGTTTGTGTGTGTTGTCGGTGTGTGTGTGTGTGTGTGTTGTCAGTGTGTGTGTGTGTGTGTGTGTTGTCGGTGTGTGTGTGTGTGTTGTCGGTGTGTGTGTGTGTGTGTTGTCGGTGTGTGTGTGTGTGTGTTGTGTGTGTGTGTGTTGTCGGTGTGTGTGTGTGTGTGTTGTCGGTGTGTGTGTGTGTGTGTGTGTGTTGTCAGGGTGTGTTTGTGTGTGTTGTCGGTGTGTGTGTGTGTGTGTGTTGTCAGTGTGTGTGTGTGTGTGTGTGTTGTCGGTGTGTGTGTGTGTGTGTGTTGTCGGTGTGTGTGTGTGTGTGTTGTCGGTGTGTGTGTGTGTGTGTTGTCGGTGTGTGTGTGTGTGTTGTCGGTGTGTGTGTGTGTGTGTTGCTGGTGTGTGTGTGTGTGTGTTGTCGGTGTGTGTGTGTGTTGTCGGTGTGTGTGTGTGTGTGTGTTGTCGGTGTGTGTGTGTGTGTGTTGTCGGTGTGTGTGTGTGTGTTGTCGGTGTGTGTGTGTGTGTGTGTTGTCGGTGTGTGTGTGTTGTCGGTGTGTGTGTGTTGTCGGTGTGTGTGTGTGTGTGTGTGTGTTTTGTCGGTGTGTATGTGTGTTGTCGGTGTGTGTGTGTGTGTTGTCGGTGTGTGTGTGTGTTGTCGGTGTGTGTGTGTGTGTTGTGTGTGTGTGTGTTGTCGGTGTGTGTGTGTGTGTGTTGTCGGTGTGTGTGTGTGTGTGTGTGTGTTGTCGGTGTGTGTGTGTGTGTGTTGTCGGTGTGTGTGTGTGTGTGTTGTCGGTGTGTGTGTGTGTGTTGTCTGTGTGTGTGTGTGTGTGTTGTTGGTGTGTGTGTGTGTGTGTTGTGTGTGTGTGTGTGTGTTGTCGGTGTGTGTGTGTTGTCGGTGTGTGTGTGTGTGTGTTGTGTGTGTGTGTGTGTGTTGTCGGTGTGTGTGTGTGTGTGTGCTGTCGGTGTGTGTGTGTGTGTGTGTTGTCTGTGTGTGTGTGTTGTCGGTGTGTGTGTGTGTGTGTGTGTGTTGTCGGTGTGTGTGTGTGTGTGTTGTCAGTGTGTGTCTGTGTGTTGTCTGTGTGTGTGTGTCTGTGTGTTGTCAGTGTGTGTGTGTGTGTTGTCGGTGTGTGTGTGTGTGTGTGTTGTCAGTGTGTGTATGTGTGTGTTGTCGGTGTGTGTGTGTGTGTGTGTGTTGTCAGTGTGTGTATGTGTGTGTTGTCGGTGTGTGTGTGTGTGTGTGTTGTCGGTGTGTGTGTGTGTGTGTGTTGTCGGTGTGTGTGTGTTGTCGGTGTGTGTGTGTGTGTGTTGTCGGTGTGTGTGTGTGTGTGTTGTCGGTGTGTGTGTGTGTGTGTTGTCAGTGTGTGTCTGTGTGTTATCGGTGTGTGTGTGTGTGTGTGTGTTGTCGGTGTGTGTGTGTGTGTTGTCGGTGTGTGTGTGTGTGTGTGCTGTCGGTGTGTGTGTGTGTGTGTGTTGTCTGTGTGTGTGTGTTGTCGGTGTGTGTGTGTGTGTGTTGTCGGTGTGTGTGTGTGTGTGTTGTCGGTGTGTGTGTGTGTGTGTTGTCAGTGTGTGTCTGTGTGTTATCGGTGTGTGTGTGTGTGTGTGTGTTGTCGGTGTGTGTGTGTGTCTGTGTTGTCGGTGTGTGTGTGTGTGTGTTGTCAGTGTGTGTGTGTGTGTTGTCTGTGTGTGTGTGTGTGTGTGTGTTGTCAGTGTGTGTGTGTGTGTGTTGTCGGTGTGTGTGTGTGTGTGTTGTCAGTGTGTGTATGTGTGTGTTGTCGGTGTGTGTGTGTGTGTGTGTTGTCGGTGTGTGTGTGTGTGTGTGTTGTCGGTGTGTGTGTGTTGTCGGTGTGTGTGTGTGTGTGTGTGTGTGTGTGTGTGTGTGTGTGTGTTGTCGGTGTGTGTGTGTGTGTGTTGTCGGTGTGTGTGTGTGTGTTGTCGGTGTGTGTGTGTGTGTGTTGTCGGTGTGTGTGTGTGTGTTGTGTGTGTGTGTGTTGTCGGTGTGTGTGTGTGTGTGTTGTCGGTGTGTGTGTGTGTGTGTGTGTGTTGTCAGGGTGTGTTTGTGTGTGTTGTCGGTGTGTGTGTGTGTGTGTGTGTGTTGTCAGTGTGTGTGTGTGTGTGTGTGTGTGTTGTCAGGGTGTGTTTGTGTGTGTTGTCGGTGTGTGTGTGTGTGTGTGTGTGTTGTCAGTGTGTGTGTGTGTGTGTGTGTTGTCGGTGTGTGTGTGTGTGTGTGTTGTCGGTGTGTGTGTGTGTGTGTTGTCGGTGTGTGTGTGTGTGTGTTGTCGGTGTGTGTGTGTGTGTTGTCGGTGTGTGTGTGTGTGTGTTGCTGGTGTGTGTGTGTGTGTGTTGTCGGTGTGTGTGTGTGTTGTCGGTGTGTGTGTGTGTTGTCGGTGTGTGTGTGTGTGTGTTGTCGGTGTGTGTGTGTGTGTGTTGTCGGTGTGTGTGTGTGTTGTCGGTGTGTGTGTGTTGTCGGTGTGTGTGTGTTGTCGGTGTGTGTGTGTGTGTTGTCGGTGTGTGTGTGTGTTGTCGGTGTGTGTGTGTGTGTTGTCGGTGTGTGTGTGTGTTGTCGGTGTGTGTGTGTGTGTTGTGTGTGTGTGTGTTGTCGGTGTGTGTGTGTGTGTGTTGTCGGTGTGTGTGTGTGTGTGTGTGTGTGTTGTCGGTGTGTGTGTGTGTGTGTTGTCGGTGTGTGTGTGTGTGTGTTGTCGGTGTGTGTGTGTGTGTTGTCTGTGTGTGTGTGTGTTGTTGGTGTGTGTGTGTGTGTGTTGTGTGTGTGTGTGTGTGTTGTCGGTGTGTGTGTGTGTTGTCGGTGTGTGTGTGTGTGTGTTGTGTGTGTGTGTGTGTGTTGTCGGTGTGTGTGTGTGTGTGTGCTGTCGGTGTGTGTGTGTGTGTGTGTTGTCTGTGTGTGTGTGTTGTCGGTGTGTGTGTGTGTGTGTGTGTGTTGTCGGTGTGTGTGTGTGTGTGTGTTGTCAGTGTGTGTCTGTGTGTTGTCTGTGTGTGTGTGTGTGTGTTGTCAGTGTGTGTGTGTGTTGTCGGTGTGTGTGTGTGTGTTGTCGGTGTGTGTGTGTGTTGTCGGTGTGTGTGTGTGTGTTGTGTGTGTGTGTGTTGTCGGTGTGTGTGTGTGTGTGTTGTCGGTGTGTGTGTGTGTGTGTGTGTGTGTTGTCGGTGTGTGTGTGTGTGTGTTGTCGGTGTGTGTGTGTGTGTGTTGTCGGTGTGTGTGTGTGTGTTGTCTGTGTGTGTATGTGTGTGTTGTCGGTGTGTGTGTGTGTGTGTGTGTTGTCAGTGTGTGTATGTGTGTGTTGTCGGTGTGTGTGTGTGTGTTGTCGGTGTGCTTGTGTGTGTGTGTTGTCGGTGTGTGTGTGTTGTCGGTGTGTGTGTGTGTGTGTGTGTGTTGTCGGTGTGTGTGTGTGTGTGTTGTCGGTGTGTGTGTGTGTGTGTTGTCGGTGTGTGTGTGTGTGTGTTGTCGGTGTGTGTGTGTGTGTTGTGTGTGTGTGTGTTGTCGGTGTGTGTGTGTGTGTGTTGTCGGTGTGTGTGTGTGTGTGTGTGTGTTGTCGGTGTGTGTGTGTGTGTGTTGTCGGTGTGTGTGTGTGTTGTCGGTGTGTGTGTGTGTGTGTTGTCGGTGTGTGTGTGTGTGTGTTGTCGGTGTGTGTGTGTGTGTTGTCGGTGTGTGTGTGTGTGTGTTGCTGGTGTGTGTGTGTGTGTGTTGTCGGTGTGTGTGTGTGTTGTCGGTGTGTGTGTGTGTGTGTTGTCGGTGTGTGTGTGTGTGTTGTCTGTGTGTGTGTGTGTGTGTTGTTGGTGTGTGTGTGTGTGTGTTGTGTGTGTGTGTGTGTGTTGTCGGTGTGTGTGTGTGTTGTCGGTGTGTGTGTGTGTCTGTTGTGTGTGTGTGTGTGTGTTGTCGGTGTGTGTGTGTGTGTGTGCTGTCGGTGTGTGTGTGTGTGTGTGTTGTCTGTGTGTGTGTGTTGTCGGTGTGTGTGTGTGTGTGTGTGTGTTGTCGGTGTGTGTGTGTGTGTGTTGTCAGTGTGTGTCTGTGTGTTGTCTGTGTGTGTGTGTGTGTGTGTTGTCAGTGTGTGTGTGTGTGTTGTCGGTGTGTGTGTGTGTGTGTGTGTTGTCAGTGTGTGTATGTGTGTGTTGTCGGTGTGTGTGTGTGTGTGTGTGTTGTCAGTGTGTGTATGTGTGTGTTGTCGGTGTGTGTGTGTGTGTGTGTTGTCGGTGTGTGTGTGTGTGTGTGTTGTCGGTGTGTGTGTGTTGTCGGTGTGTGTGTGTGTGTGTTGTCGGTGTGTGTGTGTGTGTGTTGTCGGTGTGTGTGTGTGTGTGTTGTCAGTGTGTGTCTGTGTGTTATCGGTGTGTGTGTGTGTGTGTGTGTTGTCGGTGTGTGTGTGTGTGTTGTCGGTGTGTGTGTGTGTGTGTGCTGTCGGTGTGTGTGTGTGTGTGTGTTGTCTGTGTGTGTGTGTTGTCGTTGTGTGTGTGTGTGTGTTGTCGGTGTGTGTGTGTGTGTGTTGTCGGTGTGTGTGTGTGTGTGTTGTCAGTGTGTGTCTGTGTGTTATCGGTGTGTGTGTGTGTGTGTGTGTTGTCGGTGTGTGTGTGTGTCTGTGTTGTCGGTGTGTGTGTGTGTGTGTTGTCAGTGTGTGTGTGTGTGTTGTCTGTGTGTGTGTGTGTGTGTGTGTTGTCAGTGTGTGTGTGTGTGTGTTGTCGGTGTGTGTGTGTGTGTGTTGTCAGTGTGTGTATGTGTGTGTTGTCGGTGTGTGTGTGTGTGTGTGTTGTCGGTGTGTGTGTGTGTTGTCGGTGTGTGTGTGTTGTCGGTGTGTGTGTGTGTGTGTGTGTGTGTGTGTTGTCGGTGTGTGTGTGTGTGTGTTGTCGGTGTGTGTGTGTGTGTTGTCGGTGTGTGTGTGTGTGTGTTGTCGGTGTGTGTGTGTGTGTTGTGTGTGTGTGTGTTGTCGGTGTGTGTGTGTGTGTGTTGTCGGTGTGTGTGTGTGTGTGTGTGTGTTGTCAGGGTGTGTTTGTGTGTGTTGTCGGTGTGTGTGTGTGTGTGTGTGTTGTCAGTGTGTGTGTGTGTGTGTGTGTTGTCGGTGTGTGTGTGTGTGTGTGTTGTCGGTGTGTGTGTGTGTGTGTTGTCGGTGTGTGTGTGTGTGTGTGTGTTGTCGGTGTGTGTGTGTGTGTTGTCGGTGTGTGTGTGTGTGTGTTGCTGGTGTGTGTGTGTGTGTGTTGTCGGTGTGTGTGTGTGTGTGTTGTCGGTGTGTGTGTGTGTTGTCGGTGTGTGTGTGTGTGTTGTCGGTGTGTGTGTGTGTTGTCGGTGTGTGTGTGTGTGTTGTGTGTGTGTGTGTTGTCGGTGTGTGTGTGTGTGTGTTGTCGGTGTGTGTGTGTGTGTGTGTGTGTTGTCGGTGTGTGTGTGTGTGTGTTGTCGGTGTGTGTGTGTGTGTGTTGTCGGTGTGTGTGTGTGTGTTGTCTGTGTGTGTGTGTGTTGTTGGTGTGTGTGTGTGTGTGTTGTGTGTGTGTGTGTGTGTTGTCGGTGTGTGTGTGTGTTGTCGGTGTGTGTGTGTGTGTGTTGTGTGTGTGTGTGTGTGTTGTCGGTGTGTGTGTGTGTGTGTGCTGTCGGTGTGTGTGTGTGTGTGTGTTGTCTGTGTGTGTGTGTGTGTGTTGTCAGTGTGTGTGTGTGTGTTGTCGGTGTGTGTGTGTGTGTGTGTGTTGTCAGTGTGTGTATGTGTGTGTTGTCGGTGTGTGTGTGTGTGTGTGTGTTGTCAGTGTGTGTATGTGTGTGTTGTCGGTGTGTGTGTGTGTGTTGTCGGTGTGTGTGTGTGTGTGTGTTGTCGGTGTGTGTGTGTTGTCGGTGTGTGTGTGTGTGTGTGTGTGTGTGTGTTGTCGGTGTGTGTGTGTGTGTGTTGTCGGTGTGTGTGTGTGTGTTGTCGGTGTGTGTGTGTGTGTGTTGTCGGTGTGTGTGTGTGTTGTGTGTGTGTGTGTTGTCGGTGTGTGTGTGTGTGTGTTGTCGGTGTGTGTGTGTGTGTGTGTGTTGTCGGTGTGTGTGTGTGTGTGTTGTCGGTGTGTGTGTGTGTGTGTTGTCGGTGTGTGTGTGTGTGTGTTGTCGGTGTGTGTGTGTGTGTGTTGTCGGTGTGTGTGTGTGTGTTGTCGGTGTGTGTGTGTGTGTGTTGCTGGTGTGTGTGTGTGTGTGTTGTCGGTGTGTGTGTGTGTTGTCGGTGTGTGTGTGTGTGTGTGTTGTCGGTGTGTGTGTGTGTGTGTTGTCGGTGTGTGTGTGTGTGTGTTGTCGGTGTGTGTGTGTTTTGTCGGTGTGTGTGTGTGTGTGTTGTCGGTGTGTGTGTGTGTGTTGTCAGTGTGTGTGTGTGTGTGTTGTCGGTGTGTGTGTGTGTGTGTGTGTGTGTGTTGTCGGTGTGTGTGTGTGTGTGTTGCTGGTGTGTGTGTGTGTGTGTGTTGTCGGTGTGTGTGTGTGTTGTCGGTGTGTGTTTGTGTGTGTTGTCGGTGTGTTTGTGTGTGTGTTGTCGGTGTGTGTGTGTGTGTGTGTGTGTTGTCGGTGTGTGTGTGTGTGTTGTGTGTGTGCGTGTTGTCGGTGTGTGTGTGTGTGTTGTCGGTGTGTGTGTGTGTTGTCGGTGTGTTGTCGGTGTGTGTGTGTGGTCGGTGTGTGTGTGTGTGTTGTCGGTGTGTGTGTGTGTGTGTTGTCGGTGTGTGTGTGTGTGTTGTCGGTGTGTGTGTGTGTTGTCGGTGTGTGTGTGTGTGTGTTGTGTGTGTGCGTGTGTGTTGTCGGTGTGTGTGTGTGTGTGTGTGCTGTCGGTGTGTGTGTGTGTGTGTGTGTGTTGTCTGTGTGTGTGTGTTGTCGGTGTGTGTGTGTGTGTGTGTGTTGTCGGTGTGTGTGTGTGTGTGTTGTCGGTGTGTGTGTGTGTGTGTTGTCAGTGTGTGTCTGTGTGTTATCGGTGTGTGTGTGTGTGTGTGTGTGTGTGTGTGTGTTGTCGGTGTGTGTGTGTGTCTGTGTTGTCGGTGTGTGTGTGTGTGTGTTGTCAGTGTGTGTGTGTGTGTTGTCTGTGTGTGTGTGTGTGTGTGTTGTCAGTGTGTGTGTGTGTGTTGTCGGGGTGTGTGTGTGTGTGTGTGTGTTGTCAGTGTGTGTATGTGTGTGTTGTCGGTGTGTGTGTGTGTGTGTGTTGTCGGTGTGTGTGTGTGTTGTCGGTGTGTGTGTGTTGTCGGTGTGTGTGTGTGTGTGTTGTCGGTGTTTGTGTGTGTGTTGTCGGTGTGTGTGTGTTGTCGGTGTGTGTGTGTGTGTTGTCTGTGTGTGTGTGTGTGTTGTTGGTGTGTGTGTGTGTGTGTGTTGTGTGTGTGTGTGTGTGTTGTCGGTGTGTGTGTGTGTTGTCGGTGTGTGTGTGTGTGTGTTGTGTGTGTGTGTGTGTGTGTGCTGTCGGTGTGTGTGTGTGTGTGTGTTGTCTGTGTGTGTGTGTTGTCGGTGTGTGTGTGTGTGTGTGTGTGTTGTCGGTGTGTGTGTGTGTGTGTTGTCGGTGTGTGTGTGTGTGTGTTGTCAGTGTGTGTCTGTGTGTTATCGGTGTGTGTGTGTGTGTGTGTGTTGTCGGTGTGTGTGTGTGTCTGTGTTGTCGGTGTGTGTGTGTGTGTGTTGTCAGTGTGTGTGTGTGTGTTGTCTGTGTGTGTTGTCTGTGTGTTGTCAGTGTGTGTGTGTGTGTTGTCGGTGTGTGTGTGTGTGTGTTGTCAGTGTGTGTATGTGTGTGTTGTCGGTGTGTGTGTGTGTGTGTGTTGTCGGTGTGTGTGTGTGTGTGTGTTGTCGGTGTGTGTGTGTTGTCGGTGTGTGTGTGTGTGTGTGTGTGTGTGTTGTCGGTGTGTGTGTGTGTGTGTTGTCGGTGTGTGTGTGTGTGTTGTCGGTGTGTGTGTGTGTGTTGTCGGTGTGTGTGTGTGTGTTGTGTGTGTGTGTGTTGTCGGTGTGTGTGTGTGTGTGTTGTCGGTGTGTGTGTGTGTGTTGTCGGTGTGTGTGTGTGTGTGTTGTCGGTGTGTGTGTGTGTGTGTGTTGTCAGTGTGTGTGTGTGTGTGTGTGTTGTCGGTGTGTGTGTGTGTGTGTTGTCGGTGTGTGTGTGTGTGTGTTGTCGGTGTGTGTGTGTGTGTGTTGTCGGTGTGTGTGTGTGTGTGTTGTCGGTGTGTGTGTGTGTGTTGTCGGTGTGTGTGTGTGTGTGTTGTCGGTGTGTGTGTGTGTGTGTTGTCGGTGTGTGTGTGTGTGTTGTCGGTGTGTGTGTGTGTGTGTGCTGTCGGTGTGTGTGTGTGTGTGTGTCGTCTGTGTGTGTGTGTTGTCGGTGTGTGTGTGTGTGTGTGTGTTGTCGGTGTGTGTGTGTTGTCGGTGTGTGTGTGTGTGTGTTGTCAGTGTGTGTCTGTGTGTTATCGGTGTGTGTGTGTGTGTGTGTGTGTTGTCGGTGTGTGTGTGTGTCTGTGTTGTCGGTGTGTGTGTGTGTTGTCAGTGTGTGTGTGTGTGTTGTCTGTGTGTGTGTGTGTGTGTTGTCAGTGTGTGTGTGTGTGTTGTCGGTGTGTGTGTGTGTGTGTTGTCAGTGTGTGTATGTGTGTGTTGTCGGTGTGTGTGTGTGTGTGTGTTGTCGGTGTGTGTGTGTGTGTGTGTTGTCGGTGTGTGTGTGTTGTCGGTGTGTGTGTGTGTGTGTGTGTGTTGTCGATGTGTGTGTGTGTGTGTTGTCGGTGTGTGTGTGTGTGTTGTCGGTGTGTGTGTGTGTGTGTTGTCGGTGTGTGTGTGTGTGTTGTGTGTGTGTGTGTTGTCGGTGTGTGTGTGTGTGTGTTGTCGGTGTGTGTGTGTGTGTGTGTGTGTTGTCAGGGTGTGTTTGTGTGTGTTGTCGGTGTGTGTGTGTGTGTGTGTTGTCAGTGTGTGTGTGTGTGTGTGTGTTGTCGGTGTGTGTGTGTGTGTGTGTTGTCGGTGTGTGTGTGTGTTTGTTGTCGGTGTGTGTGTGTGTGTGTTGTGTGTGTGTGTGTTGTCGGTGTGTGTGTGTGTGTGTTGTCGGTGTGTGTGTGTGTGTGTGTGTGTTGTCAGGGTGTGTTTGTGTGTGTTGTCGGTGTGTGTGTGTGTGTGTGTTGTCAGTGTGTGTGTGTGTGTGTGTGTGTTGTCGGTGTGTGTGTGTGTGTGTGTTGTCGGTGTGTGTGTGTGTGTGTTGTCGGTGTGTGTGTGTGTGTGTTGTCGGTGTGTGTGTGTGTGTTGTCGGTGTGTGTGTGTGTGTGTTGCTGGTGTGTGTGTGTGTGTGTTGTCGGTGTGTGTGTGTGTTGTCGGTGTGTGTGTGTGTGTGTGTTGTCGGTGTGTGTGTGTGTGTGTTGTCGGTGTGTGTGTGTGTGTGTTGTCGGTGTGTGTGTGTGTGTGTGTTGTCGGTGTGTGTGTGTTGTCGGTGTGTGTGTTGTCGGTGTGTGTGTGTGTGTGTGTGTTTTGTCGGTGTGTGTGTGTGTTGTCGGTGTGTGTGTGTGTGTTGTCGGTGTGTGTGTGTGTTGTCGGTGTGTGTGTGTGTGTTGTGTGTGTGTGTGTTGTCGGTGTGTGTGTGTGTGTGTTGTCGGTGTGTGTGTGTGTGTGTGTGTGTTGTCGGTGTGTGTGTGTGTGTGTGTTGTCGGTGTGTGTGTGTGTGTGTTGTCGGTGTGTGTGTGTGTGTTGTCTGTGTGTGTGTGTGTGTGTTGTTGGTGTGTGTGTGTGTGTGTTGTGTGTGTGTGTGTGTGTTGTCGGTGTGTGTGTGTGTTGTCGGTGTGTGTGTGTGTGTGTTGTGTGTGTGTGTGTGTGTGTTGTCGGTGTGTGTGTGTGTGTGTGCTGTCGGTGTGTGTGTGTGTGTGTGTTGTCTGTGTGTGTGTGTTGTCGGTGTGTGTGTGTGTGTGTGTTGTCGGTGTGTGTGTGTGTGTGTTGTCAGTGTGTGTCTGTGTGTTGTCTGTGTGTGTGTGTGTGTGTTGTCAGTGTGTGTGTGTGTGTTGTCGGTGTGTGTGTGTGTGTGTGTGTTGTCAGTGTGTGTATGTGTGTGTTGTCGGTGTGTGTGTGTGTGTGTGTGTTGTCAGTGTGTGTATGTGTGTGTTGTCGGTGTGTGTGTGTGTGTGTGTTGTCGGTGTGTGTGTGTGTGTGTGTTGTCGGTGTGTGTGTGTTGTCGGTGTGTGTGTGTGTGTGTGTTGTCGGTGTGTGTGTGTGTGTGTTGTCGGTGTGTGTGTGTGTGTTGTCGGTGTGTGTGTGTGTGTGTTGTCGGTGTGTGTGTGTGTGTTGTGTGTGTGTGTGTTGTCGGTGTGTGTGTGTGTGTGTTGTCGGTGTGTGTGTGTGTGTGTGTTGTCGGTGTGTGTGTGTGTGTGTTGTCGGTGTGTGTGTGTGTGTGTTGTCGGTGTGTGTGTGTGTGTGTTGTCGGTGTGTGTGTGTGTGTGTTGTCGGTGTGTGTGTGTGTGTTGTCGGTGTGTGTGTGTGTGTGTTGCTGGTGTGTGTGTGTGTGTGTTGTCGGTGTGTGTGTGTTTTGTCGGTGTGTGTGTGTGTGTGTGTTGTCGGTGTGTGTGTGTGTGTGTTGTCGGTGTGTGTGTGTGTGTGTTGTCGGTGTGTGTGTGTTTTGTCGGTGTGTGTGTGTGTGTGTTGTCGGTGTGTGTGTGTGTGTTGTCAGTGTGTGTGTGTGTGTGTGTTGTCGGTGTGTGTGTGTGTGTGTGTGTGTGTTGTCGGTGTGTGTGTGTGTGTGTTGCTGGTGTGTGTGTGTGTGTGTTGTCGGTGTGTGTGTGTGTGTTGTCGGTGTGTGTTTGTGTGTGTTGTCGGTGTGTTTGTGTGTGTGTTGTCGGTGTGTGTGTGTGTGTGTGTGTGTTGTCGGTGTGTGTGTGTGTGTTGTGTGTGTGTGTGTTGTCGGTGTGTGTGTGTGTGTTGTCGGTGTGTGTGTGTGTTGTCGGTGTGTGTGTGTGTGTGTTGTCGGTGTGTGTGTGTGTGTTGTCGGTGTGTGTGTGTGTTGTCGGTGTGTGTGTGTGTGTGTTGTGTGTGTGCGTGTGTGTTGTCGGTGTGTGTGTGTGTGTGTGCTGTCGGTGTGTGTGTGTGTTGTGTGTGTTGTCGGTGTGTGTGTGTGTGTTGTCGGTGTGTGTGTGTGTGTGTGTGTGTGTTGTCGGTGTGTGTGTGTGTGTGTTGTCGGTGTTTGTGTGTGTGTGTTGTCAGTGTGTGTCTGTGTGTTATCGGTGTGTGTGTGTGTGTGTGTGTGTGTGTGTGTGTGTTGTCGGTGTGTGTGTGTGTCTGTGTTGTCGGTGTGTGTGTGTGTGTGTTGTCAGTGTGTGTGTGTGTGTTGTCTGTGTGTGTGTGTGTGTGTTGTCAGTGTGTGTGTGTGTGTTGTCGGTGTGTGTGTGTGTGTGTGTGTTGTCAGTGTGTGAATGTGTGTGTTGTCGGTGTGTGTGTGTGTGTGTGTTGTCGGTGTGTGTGTGTGTGTGTTGTCGGTGTGTGTGTGTGTGTTGTCGGTGTGTGTGTGTGTTTGTTGTCGGTGTGTGTGTGTGTGTGTGTGTTGTCGGTGTGTGTGTGTGTGTTGTCGGTGTGTGTGTGTTGTCGGTGTGTGTGTGTGTGTTGTCGGTGTGTGTGTGTGTGTTGTCAGTCTGTGTGTGTGTGTGTTGTCGGTGTGTGTGTGTTTATGTGTTGTCGGTGTGTGTGTGTGTGTTGTCGGTGTGTGTGTGTGTGTGTTGTCGGTGTGTGTGTGTGTGTTGTGTGTGTGTGTGTGTGTTGTCGGTGTGTGTGTGTTGTCGGTGTGTGTGTGTGTGTGTGTGTGTTGTCGGTGTGTGTGTGTTGTCGGTGTGTGTGTGTGTGTGTGTTGTCGGTGTGTGTGTGTGTGTGTTGTCGGTGTGTGTGTGTGTGTGTGTGTTGTCAGTGTGTGTGTGTGTGTGTGTTGTCGGTGTGTGTGTGTGTGTGTGTGTGTTGTCGGTGTGTGTGTGTTGTCGGTGTGTGTGTGTGTGTGTTGTCAGTGTGTGTGTGTGTGTGTTGCTGGTGTGTGTGTGTTGTCGGTGTGTGTGTGTGTGTTGTCGGTGTGTGTGTGTGTGTGTGTGTGTTGTCGGTGTGTGTGTGTTGTCGGTGTGTGTGTGTGTGTGTTGTCAGTGTGTTTGTGTGTGTGTGTTGTCGGTGTGTGTGTGTGTGTGTGTTGTCGGTGTGTGTGTGTGTGTTGTCGGTGTGTGTGTGTGTGTGTGTTGTCGGTGTGTGTGTGTGTGTGTGTTGTCGGTGTGTGTGTGTGTGTTGTCGGTGTGTGTGTGTGTTGTCGGTGTGTGTGTGTGTGTTGTGTGTGTGTGTGTTGTCGGTGTGTGTGTGTTGTCGGTGTGTGTGTGTGTGTGTGTGTGTTGTCGGTGTGTGTGTGTTGTCGGTGTGTGTGTGTGTGTGTGTGTTGTCGGTGTGTGTGTGTGTGTGTTGTCGGTGTGTGTGTGTTGTCAGTGTGTGTGTGTGTGTGTGTTGTCGGTGTGTGTGTGTGTGTGTGTGTGTGTGTTGTCGGTGTGTGTGTGTGTGTTGTCGGTGTGTGTGTGTGTGTGTTGTCGGTGTGTGTGTGTGTGTGTTGTCGGTGTGTGTGTGTGTGTGTGTGTGTGTTGTCGGTGTGTGTGTGTGTGTTGTGTGTGTGTGTGTTGTCGGTGTGTGTGTGTGTGTTGTCGGTGTGTGTGTGTGTTGTCGGTGTGTTGTCGGTGTGTGTGTGTGTGTGTGGTCGGTGTGTGTGTGTGTGTTGTCGGTGTGTGTGTGTGTGTGTGTTGTCGGTGTGTGTGTGTGTGTTGTCGGTGTGTGTGTGTGTTGTCGTTGTGTGTGTGTGTGTGTTGTGTGTGTGTGTGTGTGTGTTGTCGGTGTGTGTGTGTGTGTGCTGTCGGTGTGTGTGTGTGTGTGCGTTGTCTGTGTGTGTGTGTTGTCGGTGTGTGTGTGTGTGTGTGTGTGTGTGTGTGTGTTGTCGGTGTGTGTGTGTGTGTGTTGTCGGTGTGTGTGTGTGTGTTGTCGGTGTGTGTGTGTGTGTGTTGTCGGTGTGTGTGTGTGTGTTGTGTGTGTGTGTGTTGTCGGTGTGTGTGTGTGTGTGTTGTCGGTGTGTGTGTGTGTGTTGTCGGTGTGTGTGTGTGTGTTGTCGGTGTGTGTGTGTGTGTGTTGTCAGTGTGTGTGTGTGTGTGTGTGTGTTGTCGGTGTGTGTGTGTGTGTGTTGTCGGTGTGTGTGTGTGTGTGTTGTCGGTGTGTGTGTGTGTGTGTTGTCGGTGTGTGTGTGTGTGTTGTCGGTGTGTGTGTGTGTGTGTTGTCGGTGTGTGTGTGTGTGTTGTCGGTGTGTGTGTGTGTGTGTGCTGTCGGTGTGTGTGTGTGTGTGTGTCGTCTGTGTGTGTGTGTTGTCGGTGTGTGTGTGTGTGTGTGTGTTGTCGGTGTGTGTGTGTGTGTGTGTTGTCGGTGTGTGTGTGTGTGTGTTGTCAGTGTGTGTCTGTGTGTTATCGGTGTGTGTGTGTGTGTGTTGTGTGTGTGTGTGTGTGTGTTGTCGGTGTGTGTGTGTGTGTGTGCTGTCGGTGTGTGTGTGTGTGTGTGTTGTCTGTGTGTGTGTGTTGTCGGTGTGTGTGTGTGTGTGTGTTGTCGGTGTGTGTGTGTGTGTGTTGTCAGTGTGTGTCTGTGTGTTGTCTGTGTGTGTGTGTGTGTGTTGTCAGTGTGTGTGTGTGTGTTGTCGGTGTGTGTGTGTGTGTGTGTGTTGTCAGTGTGTGTATGTGTGTGTTGTCGGTGTGTGTGTGTGTGTGTGTGTTGTCAGTGTGTGTATGTGTGTGTTGTCGGTGTGTGTGTGTGTGTGTGTTGTCGGTGTGTGTGTGTGTGTGTGTTGTCGGTGTGTGTGTGTTGTCGGTGTGTGTGTGTGTGTGTGTTGTCGGTGTGTGTGTGTGTGTGTTGTCGGTGTGTGTGTGTGTGTTGTCGGTGTGTGTGTGTGTGTGTTGTCGGTGTGTGTGTGTGTGTTGTGTGTGTGTGTGTTGTCGGTGTGTGTGTGTGTGTGTTGTCGGTGTGTGTGTGTGTGTGTGTTGTCGGTGTGTGTGTGTGTGTGTTGTCGGTGTGTGTGTGTGTGTGTTGTCGGTGTGTGTGTGTGTGTGTTGTCGGTGTGTGTGTGTGTGTGTTGTCGGTGTGTGTGTGTGTGTTGTCGGTGTGTGTGTGTGTGTGTTGCTGGTGTGTGTGTGTGTGTGTTGTCGGTGTGTGTGTGTTTTGTCGGTGTGTGTGTGTGTGTGTGTTGTCGGTGTGTGTGTGTGTGTGTTGTCGGTGTGTGTGTGTGTGTGTTGTCGGTGTGTGTGTGTTTTGTCGGTGTGTGTGTGTGTGTGTTGTCGGTGTGTGTGTGTGTGTTGTCAGTGTGTGTGTGTGTGTGTGTTGTCGGTGTGTGTGTGTGTGTGTGTGTGTGTTGTCGGTGTGTGTGTGTGTGTGTTGCTGGTGTGTGTGTGTGTGTGTTGTCGGTGTGTGTGTGTGTGTTGTCGGTGTGTGTTTGTGTGTGTTGTCGGTGTGTTTGTGTGTGTGTTGTCGGTGTGTGTGTGTGTGTGTGTGTGTTGTCGGTGTGTGTGTGTGTGTTGTGTGTGTGTGTGTTGTCGGTGTGTGTGTGTGTGTTGTCGGTGTGTGTGTGTGTTGTCGGTGTGTGTGTGTGTGTGTTGTCGGTGTGTGTGTGTGTGTTGTCGGTGTGTGTGTGTGTTGTCGGTGTGTGTGTGTGTGTGTTGTGTGTGTGCGTGTGTGTTGTCGGTGTGTGTGTGTGTGTGTGCTGTCGGTGTGTGTGTGTGTTGTGTGTGTTGTCGGTGTGTGTGTGTGTGTTGTCGGTGTGTGTGTGTGTGTGTGTGTGTGTTGTCGGTGTGTGTGTGTGTGTGTTGTCGGTGTTTGTGTGTGTGTGTTGTCAGTGTGTGTCTGTGTGTTATCGGTGTGTGTGTGTGTGTGTGTGTGTGTGTGTGTTGTCGGTGTGTGTGTGTGTCTGTGTTGTCGGTGTGTGTGTGTGTGTGTTGTCAGTGTGTGTGTGTGTGTTGTCTGTGTGTGTGTGTGTGTGTTGTCAGTGTGTGTGTGTGTGTTGTCGGTGTGTGTGTGTGTGTGTGTGTTGTCAGTGTGTGAATGTGTGTGTTGTCGGTGTGTGTGTGTGTGTGTGTTGTCGGTGTGTGTGTGTGTGTGTTGTCGGTGTGTGTGTGTGTGTTGTCGGTGTGTGTGTGTGTTTGTTGTCGGTGTGTGTGTGTGTGTGTGTGTTGTCGGTGTGTGTGTGTGTGTTGTCGGTGTGTGTGTGTTGTCGGTGTGTGTGTGTGTGTTGTCGGTGTGTGTGTGTGTGTTGTCAGTCTGTGTGTGTGTGTGTTGTCGGTGTGTGTGTGTTTATGTGTTGTCGGTGTGTGTGTGTGTGTTGTCGGTGTGTGTGTGTGTGTGTTGTCGGTGTGTGTGTGTGTGTTGTGTGTGTGTGTGTGTGTTGTCGGTGTGTGTGTGTTGTCGGTGTGTGTGTGTGTGTGTGTGTGTTGTCGGTGTGTGTGTGTTGTCGGTGTGTGTGTGTGTGTGTGTTGTCGGTGTGTGTGTGTGTGTGTTGTCGGTGTGTGTGTGTGTGTGTGTGTTGTCAGTGTGTGTGTGTGTGTGTGTTGTCGGTGTGTGTGTGTGTGTGTGTGTGTTGTCGGTGTGTGTGTGTTGTCGGTGTGTGTGTGTGTGTGTTGTCAGTGTGTGTGTGTGTGTGTTGCTGGTGTGTGTGTGTTGTCGGTGTGTGTGTGTGTGTTGTCGGTGTGTGTGTGTGTGTGTGTGTGTTGTCGGTGTGTGTGTGTTGTCGGTGTGTGTGTGTGTGTGTTGTCAGTGTGTTTGTGTGTGTGTGTTGTCGGTGTGTGTGTGTGTGTGTGTTGTCGGTGTGTGTGTGTGTGTTGTCGGTGTGTGTGTGTGTGTGTGTTGTCGGTGTGTGTGTGTGTGTGTGTTGTCGGTGTGTGTGTGTGTGTTGTCGGTGTGTGTGTGTGTTGTCGGTGTGTGTGTGTGTGTTGTGTGTGTGTGTGTTGTCGGTGTGTGTGTGTTGTCGGTGTGTGTGTGTGTGTGTGTGTGTTGTCGGTGTGTGTGTGTTGTCGGTGTGTGTGTGTGTGTGTGTGTTGTCGGTGTGTGTGTGTGTGTGTTGTCGGTGTGTGTGTGTTGTCAGTGTGTGTGTGTGTGTGTGTTGTCGGTGTGTGTGTGTGTGTGTGTGTGTGTGTTGTCGGTGTGTGTGTGTGTGTTGTCGGTGTGTGTGTGTGTGTGTTGTCGGTGTGTGTGTGTGTGTGTTGTCGGTGTGTGTGTGTGTGTGTGTGTGTGTTGTCGGTGTGTGTGTGTGTGTTGTGTGTGTGTGTGTTGTCGGTGTGTGTGTGTGTGTTGTCGGTGTGTGTGTGTGTTGTCGGTGTGTTGTCGGTGTGTGTGTGTGTGTGTGGTCGGTGTGTGTGTGTGTGTTGTCGGTGTGTGTGTGTGTGTGTGTTGTCGGTGTGTGTGTGTGTGTTGTCGGTGTGTGTGTGTGTTGTCGTTGTGTGTGTGTGTGTGTTGTGTGTGTGTGTGTGTGTGTTGTCGGTGTGTGTGTGTGTGTGCTGTCGGTGTGTGTGTGTGTGTGCGTTGTCTGTGTGTGTGTGTTGTCGGTGTGTGTGTGTGTGTGTGTGTGTGTGTGTGTGTTGTCGGTGTGTGTGTGTGTGTGTTGTCGGTGTGTGTGTGTGTGTTGTCGGTGTGTGTGTGTGTGTGTTGTCGGTGTGTGTGTGTGTGTTGTGTGTGTGTGTGTTGTCGGTGTGTGTGTGTGTGTGTTGTCGGTGTGTGTGTGTGTGTTGTCGGTGTGTGTGTGTGTGTTGTCGGTGTGTGTGTGTGTGTGTTGTCAGTGTGTGTGTGTGTGTGTGTGTTGTCGGTGTGTGTGTGTGTGTGTTGTCGGTGTGTGTGTGTGTGTGTTGTCGGTGTGTGTGTGTGTGTGTTGTCGGTGTGTGTGTGTGTGTTGTCGGTGTGTGTGTGTGTGTGTTGTCGGTGTGTGTGTGTGTGTTGTCGGTGTGTGTGTGTGTGTGTGCTGTCGGTGTGTGTGTGTGGTGTCGTCTGTGTGTGTGTGTTGTCGGTGTGTGTGTGTGTGTGTGTGTTGTCGGTGTGTGTGTGTGTGTGTGTTGTCGGTGTGTGTGTGTGTGTGTTGTCAGTGTGTGTCTGTGTGTTATCGGTGTGTGTGTGTGTGTGTGTGTTGTCGGTGTGTGTGTGTGTCTGTGTTGTCGGTGTGTGTGTGTGTGTTGTCAGTGTGTGTGTGTGTGTTGTCTGTGTGTGTGTGTGTGTGTTGTCAGTGTGTGTGTGTGTGTTGTCGGTGTGTGTGTGTGTGTTGTCAGTGTGTGTATGTGTGTGTTGTCGGTGTGTGTGTGTGTGTGTTGTCGGTGTGTGTGTGTGTGTTGTCGGTGTGTGTGTGTGTTGTCGGTGTGTGTGTGTGTGTTGTGTGTGTGTGTGTTGTCGGTGTGTGTGTGTGTGTTGTCGGTGTGTGTGTGTGTGTGTGTGTGTTGTCAGGGTGTGTTTGTGTGTGTTGTCGGTGTGTGTGTGTGTGTGTGTTGTCAGTGTGTGTGTGTGTGTGTGTGTTGTCGGTGTGTGTGTGTGTGTGTGTTGTCGGTGTGTGTGTGTGTTTGTTGTCGGTGTGTGTGTGTGTGTGTTGTGTGTGTGTGTGTTGTCGGTGTGTGTGTGTGTGTGTTGTCGGTGTGTGTGTGTGTGTGTGTGTGTTGTCAGGGTGTGTTTGTGTGTGTTGTCGGTGTGTGTGTGTGTGTGTGTTGTCAGTGTGTGTGTGTGTGTGTGTGTTGTCGGTGTGTGTGTGTGTGTGTTGTCGGTGTGTGTGTGTGTGTGTTGTCGGTGTGTGTGTGTGTGTGTTGTCGGTGTGTGTGTGTGTGTTGTCGGTGTGTGTGTGTGTGTGTTGCTGGTGTGTGTGTGTGTGTGTTGTCGGTGTGTGTGTGTGTTGTCGGTGTGTGTGTGTGTGTGTGTTGTCGGTGTGTGTGTGTGTGTGTTGTCGGTGTGTGTGTGTGTGTGTTGTCGGTGTGTGTGTGTGTGTGTGTTGTCGGTGTGTGTGTGTTGTCGGTGTGTGTGTGTTGTCGGTGTGTGTGTGTGTGTGTGTGTGTGTTTTGTCGGTGTGTGTGTGTGTTGTCGGTGTGTGTGTGTGTGTTGTCGGTGTGTGTGTGTGTTGTCGGTGTGTGTGTGTGTGTTGTGTGTGTGTGTGTTGTCGGTGTGTGTGTGTGTGTGTTGTCGGTGTGTGTGTGTGTGTGTGTGTGTTGTCGGTGTGTGTGTGTGTGTGTGTTGTCGGTGTGTGTGTGTGTGTGTTGTCGGTGTGTGTGTGTGTGTTGTCTGTGTGTGTGTGTGTGTGTGTTGTTGGTGTGTGTGTGTGTGTGTTGTGTGTGTGTGTGTGTGTGTTGTCGGTGTGTGTGTGTGTGTGTTGTGTGTGTGTGTGTGTGTTGTCGGTGTGTGTGTGTGTGTGTGCTGTCGGTGTGTGTGTGTGTGTGTGTTGTCTGTGTGTGTGTGTTGTCGGTGTGTGTGTGTGTGTGTGTGTTGTCGGTGTGTGTGTGTGTGTGTTGTCAGTGTGTGTCTGTGTGTTGTCTGTGTGTGTGTGTGTGTGTTGTCAGTGTGTGTGTGTGTGTTGTCGGTGTGTGTGTGTGTGTGTTGTCAGTGTGTGTATGTGTGTGTTGTCGGTGTGTGTGTGTGTGTGTGTTGTCAGTGTGTGTATGTGTGTGTTGTCGGTGTGTGTGTGTGTGTGTGTTGTCGGTGTGTGTGTGTGTGTGTGTTGTCGGTGTGTGTGTGTTGTCGGTGTGTGTGTGTGTGTGTGTGTGTGTGTGTTGTCGGTGTGTGTGTGTGTGTGTTGTCGGTGTGTGTGTGTGTGTTGTCGGTGTGTGTGTGTGTGTGTTGTCGGTGTGTGTGTGTGTGTTATGTGTGTGTGTGTTGTCGGTGTGTGTGTGTGTGTGTTGTCGGTGTGTGTGTGTGTGTGTGTGTGTGTTGTCGGTGTGTGTGTGTGTGTGTTGTCGGTGTGTGTGTGTGTGTGTTGTCGGTGTGTGTGTGTGTGTGTTGTCGGTGTGTGTGTGTGTGTGTTGTCGGTGTGTGTGTGTGTGTTGTCGGTGTGTGTGTGTGTGTGTTGCTGGTGTGTGTGTGTGTGTGTTGTCGGTGTGTGTGTGTGTTGTCGGTGTGTGTGTGTGTGTGTGTTGTCGGTGTGTGTGTGTGTGTGTTGTCGGTGTGTGTGTGTGTGTGTTGTCGGTGTGTGTGTGTTTTGTCGGTGTGTGTGTGTGTGTGTTGTCGGTGTGTGTGTGTGTGTGTTGCTGGTGTGTGTGTGTGTGTGTTGTCGGTGTGTGTGTGTGTGTTGTCGGTGTGTGTTTGTGTGTGTTGTCGGTGTGTTTGTGTGTGTGTTGTCGGTGTGTGTGTGTGTGTGTGTGTGTTGTCGGTGTGTGTGTGTGTGTTGTGTGTGTGTGTGTTGTCGGTGTGTGTGTGTGTGTTGTCGGTGTGTGTGTGTGTTGTCGGTGTGTTGTCGGTGTGTGTGTGTGTGTGTGGTCGGTGTGTGTGTGTGTGTTGTCGGTGTGTGTGTGTGTGTGTTGTCGGTGTGTGTGTGTGTGTTGTCGGTGTGTGTGTGTGTTGTCGGTGTGTGTGTGTGTGTGTTGTGTGTGTGCGTGTGTGTTGTCGGTGTGTGTGTGTGTGTGTGCTGTCGGTGTGTGTGTGTGTGTGTGTGTGTGTTGTCTGTGTGTGTGTGTTGTCGGTGTGTGTGTGTGTGTGTGTGTGTTGTCGGTGTGTGTGTGTGTGTGTTGTCGGTGTGTGTGTGTGTGTGTTGTCAGTGTGTGTCTGTGTGTTATCGGTGTGTGTGTGTGTGTGTGTGTGTGTGTGTTGTCGGTGTGTGTGTGTGTCTGTGTTGTCGGTGTGTGTGTGTGTGTGTTGTCAGTGTGTGTGTGTGTGTTGTCTGTGTGTGTGTGTGTGTTGTCAGTGTGTGTGTGTGTGTTGTCGGTGTGTGTGTGTGTGTGTGTGTTGTCAGTGTGTGTATGTGTGTGTTGTCGGTGTGTGTGTGTGTGTGTGTTGTCGGTGTGTGTGTGTGTGTGTTGTCGGTGTGTGTGTGTGTGTTGTCGGTGTGTGTGTGTGTTTGTTGTCGGTGTGTGTGTGTGTGTGTGTGTTGTCGGTGTGTGTGTGTGTGTTGTCGGTGTGTGTGTGTTGTCGGTGTGTGTGTGTGTGTTGTCGGTGTGTGTGTGTGTGTTGTCAGTCTGTGTGTGTGTGTGTTGTCGGTGTGTGTGTGTTTATGTGTTGTCGGTGTGTGTGTGTGTGTTGTCGGTGTGTGTGTGTGTGTGTTGTCGGTGTGTGTGTGTGTGTTGTGTGTGTGTGTGTTGTCGGTGTGTGTGTGTTGTCGGTGTGTGTGTGTGTGTGTGTGTGTTGTCGGTGTGTGTGTGTTGTCGGTGTGTGTGTGTGTGTGTGTTGTCGGTGTGTGTGTGTGTGTGTTGTCGGTGTGTGTGTGTGTGTGTGTGTTGTCAGTGTGTGTGTGTGTGTGTGTTGTCGGTGTGTGTGTGTGTGTGTGTGTGTTGTCGGTGTGTGTGTGTGTGTGTTGTCGGTGTGTGTGTGTGTGTGTTGTCAGTGTGTGTGTGTGTGTGTTGCTGGTGTGTGTGTGTTGTCGGTGTGTGTGTGTGTGTTGTCGGTGTGTGTGTGTGTGTGTGTGTGTGTTGTCGGTGTGTGTGTGTTGTCGGTGTGTGTGTGTGTGTGTTGTCAGTGTGTTTGTGTGTGTGTGTTGTCGGTGTGTGTGTGTGTGTGTGTTGTCGGTGTGTGTGTGTGTGTTGTCGGTGTGTGTGTGTGTGTGTGTTGTCGGTGTGTGTGTGTGTGTGTGTTGTCGGTGTGTGTGTGTGTGTTGTCGGTGTGTGTGTGTGTTGTCGGTGTGTGTGTGTGTGTTGTGTGTGTGTGTGTTGTCGGTGTGTGTGTGTTGTCGGTGTGTGTGTGTGTGTGTGTGTGTTGTCGGTGTGTGTGTGTTGTCGGTGTGTGTGTGTGTGTGTGTGTTGTCGGTGTGTGTGTGTGTGTGTTGTCGGTGTGTGTGTGTGTGTGTGTTGTCAGTGTGTGTGTGTGTGTGTGTTGTCGGTGTGTGTGTGTGTGTGTGTGTGTGTGTTGTCGGTGTGTGTGTGTGTGTTGTCGGTGTGTGTGTGTGTGTGTTGTCGGTGTGTGTGTGTGTGTGTTGTCGGTGTGTGTGTGTGTGTGTGTGTGTGTTGTCGGTGTGTGTGTGTGTGTTGTGTGTGTGTGTGTTGTCGGTGTGTGTGTGTGTGTTGTCGGTGTGTGTGTGTGTTGTCGGTGTGTTGTCGGTGTGTGTGTGTGTGTGGTCGGTGTGTGTGTGTGTGTTGTCGGTGTGTTTGTGTGTGTGTGTTGTCGGTGTGTGTGTGTGTGTTGTCGGTGTGTGTGTGTGTTGTCGTTGTGTGTGTGTGTGTGTTGTGTGTGTGTGTGTGTTGTCGGTGTGTGTGTGTGTGTGTGCTGTCGGTGTGTGTGTGTGTGTGCGTTGTCTGTGTGTGTGTGTTGTCGGTGTGTGTGTGTGTGTGTGTGTGTTGTCGGTGTGTGTGTGTGTGTGTTGTCGTTGTGTGTGTGTGTGTGTTGTCAGTGTGTGTCTGTGTGTTATCGGTGTGTGTGTGTGTGTGTGTGTGTGTGTGTTGTCGGTGTCTGTGTGTGTCTGTGTTGTCGGTGTGTGTGTGTGTGTGTTGTCAGTGTGTGTGTGTGTGTTGTCTGTGTGTGTGTGTGTGTGTTGTCAGTGTGTGTGTGTGTGTTGTCGGTGTGTGTGTGTGTGTGTGTGTTGTCAGTGTGTGTATGTGTGTGTTGTCGGTGTGTGTGTGTGTGTGTGTGTTGTCGGTGTGTGTGTGTGTGTGTTGTCGGTGTGTGTGTGTGTGTTGTCGGTGTGTGTGTGTGTTTGTTGTCGGTGTGTGTGTGTGTGTGTGTGTGTGTTGTCGGTGTGTGTGTGTGTTGTCGGTGTGTGTGTGTTGTCGGTGTGTGTGAGTGTGTGTTGTCGGTGTGTGTGTGTGTGTTGTCAGTGTGTGTGTGTGTGTGTTGTCGGTGTGTGTGTGTTTATGTGTTGTCGGTGTGTGTGTGTGTGTTGTCGGTGTGTGTGTGTGTTGTCGGTGTGTGTGTGTGTGTTGTGTGTGTGTGTGTGTGTTGTCGGTGTGTGTGTGTTGTCGGTGTGTGTGTGTGTGTGTGTGTGTTGTCGGTGTGTGTGTGTTGTCGGTGTGTGTGTGTGTGTGTGTTGTCGGTGTGTGTGTGTGTGTGTTGTCGGTGTGTGTGTGTGTGTGTGTGTTGTCAGTGTGTGTGTGTGTGTGTTGTCGGTGTGTGTGTGTGTGTGTGTGTGTTGTCGGTGTGTGTGTGTGTGTTGTCGGTGTGTGTGTGTGTTGTCGGTGTGTGTGTGTGTGTGTTGTCGGTGTGTGTGTGTGTGTGTTGCTGGTGTGTGTGTGTGTGTTGTCGGTGTGTGTGTGTGTGTTGTCGGTGTGTGTGTGTGTGTGTGTGTGTTGTCGGTGTGTGTGTGTTGTCGGTGTGTGTGTGTGTGTGTTGTCAGTGTGTGTGTGTGTGTTGTCTGTGTGTGTGTGTGTGTTGTCAGTGTGTGTGTGTGTGTTGTCGGTGTGTGTGTGTGTGTGTGTGTTGTCGGGGAGGGGGCGGGGGGGGGGGTGTGTCGGTGTGTGTGTGTGTTGTCGGGTGTGTGTGTGGTGTCGGTGTGTGGTGTGTGTTGTCGGGGGGGGTGTGTGTGTGTGTTGTCGGGTGTGTGTGTGTTGTCGGTGTGTGTGGGTCGGTGTGTGTGAGTGTGTGTTGTCGGTGTGTGTGTGTGTGTTGTCAGTGTGTGTGTGTGTGTGTTGTCGGTGTGTGTGTGTTTATGTGTTGTCGGTGTGTGTGTGTGTGTTGTCGGTGTGTGTGTGTGTTGTCGGTGTGTGTGTGTTGTCGGTGTGTGTGTGTGTGTGTGTTGTCGGTGTGTGTGTGTTGTCGGTGTGTGTGTGTGTGTGTGTGTGTTGTCGGTGTGTGTGTGTTGTCGGTGTGTGTGTGTGTGTGTGTTGTCGGTGTGTGTGTGTGTGTGTGTTGTCGGTGTGTGTGTGTGTGTGTGTGTTGTCAGTGTGTGTGTGTGTGTGTTGTCGGTGTGTGTGTGTGTGTGTGTGTGTTGTCGGTGTGTGTGTGTGTGTTGTCGGTGTGTGTGTGTGTGTGTGTTGTCGGTGTGTGTGTGTGTGTGTTGTCGGTGTGTGTGTGTGTGTGTTGCTGGTGTGTGTGTGTGTGTTGTCGGTGTGTGTGTGTGTGTTGTCGGTGTGTGTGTGTGTGTGTGTGTGTTGTCGGTGTGTGTGTGTTGTCGGTGTGTGTGTGTGTGTGTTGTCAGTGTGTTTGTGTGTGTGTGTTGTCGGTGTGTGTGTGTGTGTGTGTGTGTTGTCGGTGTGTGTGTGTGTGTTGTCGGTGTGTGTGTGTGTGTGTGGTCGGTGTGTGTGTGTGTTGTCGGTGTGTGTGTGTGTTGTCGGTGTGTGTGTGTGTGTTGTCGGTGTGTGTGTGTGTTGTCGGTGTGTGTGTGTGTGTGTTGTGTGTGTGTGTGTGTGTTGTCGGTGTGTGTGTGTGTGTGTGCTGTCGGTGTGTGTGTGTGTGTGTGTGTTGTCTGTGTGTGTGTGTTGTCGGTGTGTGTGTGTGTGTGTGTGTTGTCGGTGTGTGTGTGTGTGTTGTCGGTGTGTGTGTGTGTGTGTTGTCAGTGTGTGTCTGTGTGTTATCGGTGTGTGTGTGTGTGTGTGTGTGTGTGTGTGTGTGTGTGTGTTGTCGGTGTCTGTGTGTGTCTGTGTTGTCGGTGTGTGTGTGTGTGTGTTGTCAGTGTGTGTGTGTGTGTTGTCTGTGTGTGTGTGTGTGTGTGTTGTCAGTGTGTGTGTGTGTGTTGTCGGTGTGTGTGTGTGTGTGTGTGTTGTCAGTGTGTGTATGTGTGTGTTGTCGGTGTGTGTGTGTGTGTGTGTTGTCGGTGTGTGTGTGTGTGTTGTCGGTGTGTGTGTGTGTTTGTTGTCGGTGTGTGTGTGTGTGTGTGTGTTGTCGGTGTGTGTGTGTGTGTTGTCGGTGTGTGTGTGTTGTCGGTGTGTGTGTGTGTGTGTTGTCGGTGTGTGTGTGTGTGTTGTCAGTGTGTGTGTGTGTGTGTTGTCGGTGTGTGTGTGTTTATGTGTTGTCGGTGTGTGTGTGTGTGTTGTGTGTGTGTGTGTGTGTTGTCGGTGTGTGTGTGTTGTCGGTGTGTGTGTGTGTGTGTGTGTGTTGTCGGTGTGTGTGTGTTGTCGGTGTGTGTGTGTGTGTGTGTTGTCGGTGTGTGTGTGTGTGTGTTGTCGGTGTGTGTGTGTGTGTGTGTTGTCAGTGTGTGTGTGTGTGTGTGTTGTCGGTGTGTGTGTGTGTGTGTGTGTGTGTTGTCGGTGTGTGTGTGTGTGTTGTCGGTGTGTGTGTGTGTTGTCGGTGTGTGTGTGTGTGTGTTGTCGGTGTGTGTGTGTGTGTGTTGCTGGTGTGTGTGTGTGTGTTGTCGGTGTGTGTGTGTTGTCGGTGTGTGTGTGTGTGTGTGTGTGTTGTCGGTGTGTGTGTGTTGTCGGTGTGTGTGTGTGTGTGTTGTCAGTGTGTTTGTGTGTGTGTGTTGTCGGTGTGTGTGTGTGTGTGTGTGTTGTCGGTGTGTGTGTGTGTGTTGTCGGTGTGTGTGTGTGTGTGTGTGTGTGTGTTGTCGGTGTGTGTGTGTGTGTGTGTTGTCGGTGTGTGTGTGTGTGTGTTGTCGGTGTGTGTGTGTGTGTGTTGTCGGTGTGTGTGTGTGTTGTGTGTGTGTGTGTTGTCGGTGTGTGTGTGTTGTCGGTGTGTGTGTGTGTGTGTGTGTGTTGTAGGTGTGTGTGTGTTGTCGGTGTGTGTGTGTGTGTGTGTTGTCGGTGTGTGTGTGTGTGTGTTGTCGGTGTGTGTGTGTGTGTTGTCAGTGTGTGTGTGTGTGTGTGTTGTCGGTGTGTGTGTGTGTGTGTGTGTGTGTGTTGTCGGTGTGTGTGTGTGTGTTGTCGGTGTGTGTGTGTGTGTTCTCGGTGTGTGTGTGTGTGTGTGTTGTCGGTGTGTGTGTGTGTGTGTTGCTGGTGTGTGTGTGTGTGTTGTCGGTGTGTGTGTGTGTGTTGTCGGTGTGTGTGTGTGTGTGTTGTCAGTGTGTTTGTGTGTGTGTGTTGTCGGTGTGTGTGTGTGTGTGTTGTCGGTGTGTGTGTGTGTGTTGTGTGTGTGTGTGTTGTCGGTGTGTGTGTGTTGTCGGTGTGTGTGTGTGTGTGTGTGTTGTCGGTGTGTGTGTGTTGTCGGTGTGTGTGTGTGTGTGTTGTCAGTGTGTGTCTGTGTGTTATCGGTGTGTGTGTGTGTGTGTGTGTGTGTGTGTGTGTGTGTGTTGTCGGTGTCTGTGTGTGTCTGTGTTGTCGGTGTGTGTGTGTGTGTGTGTTGTCAGTGTGTGTGTGTGTGTTGTCTGTGTGTGTGTGTGTGTGTGTTGTCAGTGTGTGTGTGTGTGTTGTCGGTGTGTGTGTGTGTGTGTGTGTTGTCAGTGTGTGTATGTGTGTGTTGTCGGTGTGTGTGTGTGTGTGTGTTGTCGGTGTGTGTGTGTGTGTGTTGTCGGTGTGTGTGTGTGTGTTGTCGGTGTGTGTGTGTGTTTGTTGTCGGTGTGTGTGTGTGTGTGTGTTGTCGGTGTGTGTGTGTTGTCGGTGTGTGTGTGTGTGTGTTGTCGGTGTGTGTGTGTGTGTTGTCAGTGTGTGTGTGTGTGTGTTGTCGGTGTGTGTGTGTTTATGTGTTGTCGGTGTGTGTGTGTGTGTTGTCGGTGTGTGTGTGTGTTGTCGGTGTGTGTGTGTGTGTGTTGTGTGTGTGTGTGTGTGTTGTCGGTGTGTGTGTGTTGTCGGTGTGTGTGTGTGTGTGTGTGTGTTGTCGGTGTGTGTGTGTTGTCGGTGTGTGTGTGTGTGTGTTGTCAGTGTGTGTGTGTGTGTGTGTTGTCGGTGTGTGTGTGTGTGTGTGTGTGTGTTGTCGGTGTGTGTGTGTGTGTTGTCGGTGTGTGTGTGTGTGTGTTGTCGGTGTGTGTGTGTGTGTGTTGTCGGTGTGTGTGTGTGTGTGTTGCTGGTGTGTGTGTGTGTTGTCGGTGTGTGTGTGTTGTCGGTGTGTGTGTGTGTGTGTGTGTGTTGTCGGTGTGTGTGTGTTGTCGGTGTGTGTGTGTGTGTGTTGTCAGTGTGTTTGTGTGTGTGTGTTGTCGGTGTGTGTGTGTGTGTGTGTGTTGTCGGTGTGTGTGTGTGTGTTGTCGGTGTGTGTGTGTGTGTGTGTGTGTGTGTTGTCGGTGTGTGTGTGTGTGTGTGTTGTCGGTGTGTGTGTGTGTGTTGTCGGTGTGTGTGTGTGTGTGTTGTCGGTGTGTGTGTGTGTTGTGTGTGTGTGTGTTGTCGGTGTGTGTGTGTTGTCGGTGTGTGTGTGTGTGTGTGTTGTAGGTGTGTGTGTGTTGTCGGTGTGTGTGTGTGTGTGTGTTGTCGGTGTGTGTGTGTGTGTGTGTTGTCGGTGTGTGTGTGTGTGTGTGTGTTGTCAGTGTGTGTGTGTGTGTGTGTTGTCGGTGTGTGTGTGTGTGTGTGTGTTGTCGGTGTGTGTGTGTGTGTTGTCGGTGTGTGTGTGTGTGTTCTCGGTGTGTGTGTGTGTGTGTGTGTGTTGTCGGTGTGTGTGTGTGTGTGTTGCTGGTGTGTGTGTGTGTGTTGTCGGTGTGTGTGTGTGTGTTGTCGGTGTGTGTGTGTGTGTGTTGTCAGTGTGTTTGTGTGTGTGTGTTGTCGGTGTGTGTGTGTGTGTGTTGTCGGTGTGTGTGTGTGTGTTGTGTGTGTGTGTGTTTACGGTGTGTGTGTGTTGTCGGTGTGTGTGTGTGTGTGTGTTGTCGGTGTGTGTGTGTTGTCGGTGTGTGTGTGTGTTGCTGGTGTGTGTGTGTGTGTTGTCGGTGTGTGTGTGTGTGTTGTCGGTGTGTGTGTGTGTGTGTTGTCAGTGTGTTTGTGTGTGTGTGTTGTCGGTGTGTGTGTGTGTGTGTTGTCGGTGTGTGTGTGTGTGTGTGTTGTCGGTGTGTGTGTGTGTGTGTGTTGTCGGTGTGTGTGTGTGTGTGTTGTCGGTGTGTGTGTGTGTGTGTGTGTTGTCGGTGTGTGTGTGTGTTGTCAGTGTGTGTGTGTGTGTTGTCGGTGTGTGTGTGTGTGTGTTGTCGGTGTGTGTGTGTGTCTGTGTTGTCGGTGTTTGTGTGTGTGTGTTGTCGGTGTGTGTGTGTGTTGTGTGTGTGTGTGTGTTGTCGGTGTGTGTGTGTGTGTTGTCGGTGTGTGTGTGTGTGTGTGTGTTGTCGGTGTGTGTGTGTTGTCGGTGTGTGTGTGTGTGTGTGTTGTCGGTGTGTGTGTGTGTGTGTGTTTTGTCTGTGTGTGTGTGTGTGTGTGTGTGTTGTCGGTGTGTGTGTGTGTTGTGTGTGTGTGTGTGTTGTCGGTGTGTGTGTGTGTGTGTTGTCGGTGTGTGTGTGTGTGTGTGTTGTCGGTGTGTGTGTGTTGTCGGTGTGTGTGTGTGTGTGTGTGTGTTGTCGGTGTGTGTGTGTGTTGTCGGTGTGTGTGTGTGTGTGTTGTCAGTGTGTGTGTGTGTGTGTGTGTGTGTGTGTGTGTGTTGTCGGTGTGTGTGTGTGTGTGTGTGTGTTGTCGGTGTGTGTGTGTGTGTGTGTTGTCCGAGTGTGTGTGTGTGTGTGTGTTGTCGGTGTGTGTGTGTTGTCGGTGTGTGTGTGTGTGTGTGTTGTCGGTGTGTGTGTGTGTGTGTGTGTGTGTGTTGTCGGTGTGTGTGTGTGTGTGTTGTCAGTGTGTGTGTGTGTGTGTGTTGTCGGTGTGTGTGTGTTGTCGGTGTGTGTGTGTGTTGTCGGTGTGTGTGTGTGTGTTGCTGGTGTGTGTTTGTGTGTGTGTTGTCGGTGTGTGTGTGTGTGTGTTGTCGGTGTGTGTGTGTGTGTGTGTGTGTGTGTGTGTTGTCGGTGTGTGTGTGTGTGTGTTGTCGGTGTGTGTGTGTGTGTTGTCGGTGTGTGTGTGCGTGTTGTCGGTGTGTGTGTGTGTGTGTTGTCGGTGTGTGTGTGTGTTGCTGGTGTTTGTTTGTGTGTGTGTTGTCGGTGTGTGTGTGTGTGTGTGTGTTGTCGGTGTGTGTGTGTGTGTGTGTGTGTGTGTGTGTTGTCGGTGTGTGTGTGTGTGTTGTCAGTGTGTGTGTGTGTGTTGACGGTGTGTGTGTGTGTAGTCGTTGTGTGTGTGTGTGTGTGTGTTGTCGGTGTGTGTGTGTGTGTTGTCGGTGTGTGTGTGTGTGTGTGTGTTGTCGGTGTGTGTGTGTGTTGTCGGTGTGTGTGTGTTGTGTGTGTGTGTGTGTGTTGTCGGTGTGTGTGTGTGTGTTGTCGGTGTGTGTGTGTGTGTTGTCGGTGTGTGTGTGTGTGTTGTCGGTGTGTTTGTGTGTGTGTGTTGTCGTTGTGTGTGTGTGTGTGTTGTCGGTGTGTGTGTGTGTGTTGTGTGTGTGTGTGTTGTCGGTGTGTGTGTGTGTGTGTTGTCGGTGTGTGTGTGTGTGTGTGTGTTGTCAGTGTGTGTGTGTGTGTGTGTGTGTGTTGTCGGTGTGTGTGTGTGTGTGTGTTTGTGTGTGTGTGTTGTCGGTGTGTGTGTGTGTTGTGTGTGTGTGTGTGTTGTCGGTGTGTGTGTGTGTGTGTTGTCGGTGTGTGTGTGTGTGTGTTGTCGGTGTGTGTGTGTTGTCGGTGTGTGTGTGTGTGTGTTGTCGGTGTGTGTGTGTGTTGTCGGTGTGTGTGTGTGTGTGTTGTCAGTGTGTGTGTGTGTGTGTGTGTGTGTGTGTGTTGTCGGTGTGTGTGTGTGTGTGTGTGTGTTGTCGGTGTGTGTGTGTGTGTGTGTTGTCCGAGTGTGTGTGTGTGTGTGTGTTGTCGGTGTGTGTGTGTGTGTTGTCGGTGTGTGTGTGCGTGTGTGTGTGTTGTCGGTGTGTGTGTGTGTGTTGTCAGTGTGTGTGTGTGTGTGTGTTGTCGGTGTGTGTGTGTTGTCGGTGTGTGTGTGTGTTGTCGGTGTGTGTGTGTGTGTTGCTGGTGTTTGTTTGTGTGTGTGTTGTCGGTGTGTGTGTGTGTGTGTTGTCGGTGTGTGTGTGTTGTCGGTGTGTGTGTGTGTTGTCGGTGTGTGTGTGTGTGTTGCTGGTGTTTGTTTGTGTGTGTGTTGTCGGTGTGTGTGTGTGTGTGTTGTCGGTGTGTGTGTGTGTGTGTGTGTGTGTGTGTGTGTGTTGTCGGTGTGTGTGTGTGTTGTCGGTGTGTGTGTGTGTGTTGTCGGTGTGTGTGTGCGTGTTGTCGGTGTGTGTGTGTGTGTGTTGTCGGTGTGTGTGTGTGTGTTGCTGGTGTTTGTTTGTGTGTGTGTTGTCGGTGTGTGTGTGTGTGTGTGTGTGTTGTCGGTGTGTGTGTGTGTGTGTGTGTGTGTGTGTGTGTGTTGTCGGTGTGTGTGTGTGTGTTGTCGGTGTGTGTGTGTGTGTTGTCGGTGTGTGTGTGTGTGTTGTCGTTGTGTTTGTGTGTGTGTGTTGTCGTTGTGTGTGTGTGTGTGTTGTCGTTGTGTTTGTGTGTGTGTGTTGTCGTTGTGTGTGTGTGTGTGTTGTCGGTGTGTGTGTGTGTGTTGTGTGTGTGTGTGTTGTCAGTGTGTGTGTGTTGTCGGTGTGTGTGTGTTGTCAGTGTGTGTGTGCGTGTGTGTGTGTGTGTTGTCGGTGTGTGTGTGTGTGTGTTGTCGGTGTGTGTGTGTGTGTTGTGTGTGTGTGTGTGTGTGTTGTCGGTGTGTGTGTGTGTAGTCGGTGTGTGTGTGTGTGTGTGTGTTGTCGGTGTGTGTGTGTGTGTTGTCGGTGTGTGTGTGTGTGTGTGTGTGTTGTCGGTGTGTGTGTGTGTTGTCGGTGTGTGTGTGTTGTGTGTGTGTGTGTGTGTTGTCGGTGTGTGTGTGTGTGTTGTCGGTGTGTGTGTGTGTGTGTTGTCGGTGTGTGTGTGTGTGTTGTCGGTGTGTTTGTGTGTGTGTGTTGTCGTTGTGTGTGTGTGTGTGTTGTCGGTGTGTGTGTGTGTGTGTGTGTGTTGTCAGTGTGTGTGTGTGTGTGTGTGTGTGTGTTGTCGGTGTGTGTGTGTGTGTGTGTGTGTGTGTGTGTGTTGTCGGTGTGTGTGTGTGTGTGTGTGTGTTGCCGGTGTGTGTGTGTGTGTTGTCGGTGTGTGTGTGTTGTCGGTGTGTGTGTGTGTGTGTGTTGTCGGTGTGTGTGTGTGTGTGTTGTCGGTGTGTGTGTGTGTGTGTGTTGTCGGTGTGTGTGTGTGTGTTGTCGGTGTGTGTGTGTGTGTGTTGTCGTTGTGTGTGTGTGTAGTCTGGGTGTGTGTGTGTGTGTGTGTGTGTGTGTGTGTGTGTTATCGGTGTGTGTGTGTTGTTGGTGTGTGTGTGTGTGTATGTTGTCGGTGTGTGTGTGTGTTGTCGGTGTGTGTGTGTTGTGTGTGTGTGTGTTGTCGGTGTGTGTGTGTGTTGTCGGTGTGTGTGTGTTGTCGGTGTGTGTGTGTGTGTTGTGTGTGTGTGTGTTGTCGGTGTGTGTGTGTTGTCGGTGTGTGTGTGTGTGTGTGTTGTCGGTGTGTGTGTGTTGTCGGTGTGTGTGTGTGTGTTGTCGGTGTGTGTGTGTGTGTGTGTGGTCGGTGTGTGTGTGTGTGTCTTGTCAGTGTGTGTGTGTGTGTGTTGTCGGTGTGTGTGTGTGTGTGTGTTGTCGTTGTGTGTGTGTTGTCGGTGTGTGTGTGTGTGTTGTCGGTGTGTGTGTGTGTGTGTGTTGTCGGTGTGTGTGTGTGTGTTGTCGGTGTGTGTGTGTGTTGTCGGTGTGTGTGTGTGTGTGTTGTGTGTGTGTGTGTGTGTTGTCGGTGTGTGTGTGTGTGTGTGTGCTGTCGGTGTGTGTGTGTGTGTGTGTGTGTTGTCTGTGTGTCTGTGTGTTATCGGTGTGTGTGTGTGTGTGTGTGTGTGTGTGTTGTCGGTGTCTGTGTGTGTCTGTGTTGTCGGTGTGTGTGTGTGTGTGTTGTCAGTGTGTGTGTGTGTGTTGTCTGTGTGTGTGTGTGTGTGTGTGTTGTCAGTGTGTGTGTGTGTGTTGTCGGTGTGTGTGTGTGTGTGTGTGTGTTATCAGTGTGTGTATGTGTGTGTTGTCGGTGTGTGTGTGTGTGTGTGTTGTCGGTGTGTGTGTGTGTGTGTTGTCGGTGTGTGTGTGTGTGTTGTCGGTGTGTGTGTGTGTGTGTTGTCGGTGTGTGTGTGTGTGTGTGTTGTCGGTGTGTGTGTGTATGTTGTCAGTGTGTGTGTGTGTGTGTTGTCGGTGTGTGTGTGTTTATGTGTTGTCGGTGTGTGTGTGTGTGTTGTCGGTGTGTGTGTGTGTTGTGTGTGTGTGTGTGTTGTCGGTGTGTGTGTGTGTGTGTTGTCGGTGTGTGTGTGTGTGTGTTGTCGGTGTGTGTGTGTTGTCGGTGTGTGTGTGTGTGTGTTGTCGGTGTGTGTGTGTGTTGTCGGTGTGTGTGTGTGTGTGTGTTGTCAGTGTGTGTGTGTGTGTGTGTGTGTGTGTGTGTTGTCGGTGTGTGTGTGTGTGTGTGTGTGTTGTCGGTGTGTGTGTGTGTGTGTGTTGTCCGAGTGTGTGTGTGTGTGTTGTCGGTGTGTGTGTGTTGTCGGTGTGTGTGTGTGTGTGTGTTGTCGGTGTGTGTGTGTGTGTGTGTGTGTTGTCGGTGTGTGTGTGTGTGTGTTGTCAGTGTGTGTGTGTGTGTGTGTTGTCGGTGTGTGTGTGTTGTCGGTGTGTGTGTGTGTTGTCGGTGTGTGTGTGTGTGTTGCTGGTGTTTGTTTGTGTGTGTGTTGTCGGTGTGTGTGTGTGTGTGTTGTCGGTGTGTGTGTGTGTGTGTGTGTGTGTGTGTGTGTTGTCGGTGTGTGTGTGTGTTGTCGGTGTGTGTGTGTGTGTTGTCGGTGTGTGTGTGCGTGTTGTCGGTGTGTGTGTGTGTGTGTTGTCGGTGTGTGTGTGTGTGTTGCTGGTGTTTGTTTGTGTGTGTGTTGTCGGTGTGTGTGTGTGTGTGTGTGTGTGTTGTCGGTGTGTGTGTGTGTGTGTGTGTGTGTGTGTGTGTTGTCGGTGTGTGTGTGTGTGTTGTCGGTGTGTGTGTGTGTGTTGTCGGTGTGTGTGTGTGTGTTGTCGTTGTGTTTGTGTGTGTGTGTTGTCGTTGTGTGTGTGTGTGTGTTGTCGTTGTGTTTGTGTGTGTGTGTTGTCGTTGTGTGTGTGTGTGTGTTGTCGGTGTGTGTGTGTGTGTTGTGTGTGTGTGTGTTGTCAGTGTGTGTGTGTTGTCGGTGTGTGTGTGTTGTCAGTGTGTGTGTGTGTGTGTGTGTGTGTGTTGTCGGTGTGTGTGTGTGTGTGTTGTCGGTGTGTGTGTGTGTGTTGTGTGTGTGTGTGTGTGTGTTGTCGGTGTGTGTGTGTGTAGTCGGTGTGTGTGTGTGTGTGTGTGTTGTCGGTGTGTGTGTGTGTGTTGTCGGTGTGTGTGTGTGTGTGTGTGTTGTCGGTGTGTGTGTGTGTTGTCGGTGTGTGTGTGTTGTGTGTGTGTGTGTGTGTTGTCGGTGTGTGTGTGTGTGTTGTCGGTGTGTGTGTGTGTGTGTTGTCGGTGTGTGTGTGTGTGTTGTCGGTGTGTTTGTGTGTGTGTGTTGTCGTTGTGTGTGTGTGTGTGTTGTCGGTGTGTGTGTGTGTGTGTGTGTGTTGTCAGTGTGTGTGTGTGTGTGTGTGTGTGTGTTGTCGGTGTGTGTGTGTGTGTGTGTGTGTGTGTGTGTTGTCGGTGTGTGTGTGTGTGTGTGTGTTGCCGGTGTGTGTGTGTGTGTTGTCGGTGTGTGTGTGTTGTCGGTGTGTGTGTGTGTGTGTGTTGTCGGTGTGTGTGTGTGTGTGTTGTCGGTGTGTGTGTGTGTGTGTGTGTTGTCGGTGTGTGTGTGTGTGTTGTCGGTGTGTGTGTGTGTGTGTTGTCGTTGTGTGTGTGTGTAGTCTGGGTGTGTGTGTGTGTGTGTGTGTGTGTGTGTGTGTTATCGGTGTGTGTGTGTTGTTGGTGTGTGTGTGTGTGTGTGTTGTCGGTGTGTGTGTGTGTTGTCGGTGTGTGTGTGTTGTGTGTGTGTGTGTTGTCGGTGTGTGTGTGTGTTGTCGGTGTGTGTGTGTTGTCGGTGTGTGTGTGTGTGTTGTGTGTGTGTGTGTTGTCGGTGTGTGTGTGTTGTCGGTGTGTGTGTGTGTGTGTGTGTTGTTGGTGTGTGTGTGTTGTCGGTGTGTGTGTGTGTGTTGTCGGTGTGTGTGTGTGTGTGTGTGGTCGGTGTGTGTGTGTGTGTCTTGTCAGTGTGTGTGTGTGTGTGTTGTCGGTGTGTGTGTGTGTGTGTGTTGTCGTTGTGTGTGTGTTGTCGGTGTGTGTGTGTGTGTTGTCGGTGTGTGTGTGTGTGTGTGTTGTCGGTGTGTGTGTGTGTGTTGTCGGTGTGTGTGTGTGTTGTCGGTGTGTGTGTGTGTGTGTTGTGTGTGTGTGTGTGTGTTGTCGGTGTGTGTGTGTGTGTGTGTGCTGTCGGTGTGTGTGTGTGTGTGTGTGTGTTGTCTGTGTGTCTGTGTGTTATCGGTGTGTGTGTGTGTGTGTGTGTGTGTGTGTTGTCGGTGTCTGTGTGTGTCTGTGTTGTCGGTGTGTGTGTGTGTGTGTTGTCAGTGTGTGTGTGTGTGTTGTCTGTGTGTGTGTGTGTGTGTGTGTTGTCAGTGTGTGTGTGTGTGTTGTCGGTGTGTGTGTGTGTGTGTGTGTGTTGTCAGTGTGTGTATGTGTGTGTTGTCGGTGTGTGTGTGTGTGTGTGTTGTCGGTGTGTGTATGTGTGTGTTGTCGGTGTGTGTGTGTGTGTTGTCGGTGTGTGTGTGTGTGTGTTGTCGGTGTGTGTGTGTGTGTGTGTTGTCGGTGTGTGTGTGTGTGTTGTCAGTGTGTGTGTGTGTGTGTTGTCGGTGTGTGTGTGTTTATGTGTTGTCGGTGTGTGTGTGTGTGTTGTCGGTGTGTGTGTGTGTGTGTTGTCGGTGTGTGTGTGTTGTCGGTGTGTGTGTGTTGTCGGTGTGTGTGTGTGTGTGTGTGTTGTCGGTGTGTGTGTGTGTGTGTTGTCGGTGTGTGTGTGTGTTGTCGGGGTGTGTATGTTGTGTGTGTGTGTGTGTGTTGTCGGTGTGTGTGTGTGTGTTGTCGGTGTGTGTGTGTGTGTTGTCGGTGTGTGTGTGTGTGTTGTCGGTGTGTTTGTGTGTGTGTGTTGTCGTTGTGTGTGTGTGTGTGTTGTCGGTGTGTGTGTGTGTGTTGTGTGTGTGTGTGTTGTCGGTGTGTGTGTGTGTGTGTTGTCGGTGTGTGTGTGTGTGTGTTGTCAGTGTGTGTGTGTGTGTGTGTGTGTTGTCGGTGTGTGTGTGTGTGTGTTTGTGTGTGTGTTGTCGGTGTGTGTGTGTGTTGTGTGTGTGTGTGTGTTGTCGGTGTGTGTGTGTGTGTGTTGTCGGTGTGTGTGTGTGTGTGTGTTGTCGGTGTGTGTGTGTTGTCGGTGTGTGTGTGTGTGTGTGTGTTGTCGGTGTGTGTGTGTTGTCGGTGTGTGTGTGTGTGTGTTGTCAGTGTGTGTGTGTGTGTGTGTGTGTGTGTGTGTGTTGTCGGTGTGTGTGTGTGTGTGTGTGTGTTGTCGGTGTGTGTGTGTGTGTGTGTTGTCCGAGTGTGTGTGTGTGTGTGTGTTGTCGGTGTGTGTGTGTTGTCGGTGTGTGTGTGTGTGTGTGTTGTCGGTGTGTGTGTGTGTGTGTGTGTGTTGTCGGTGTGTGTGTGTGTTGTCAGTGTGTGTGTGTGTGTGTGTTGTCGGTGTGTGTGTGTTGTCGGTGTGTGTGTGTGTTGTCGGTGTGTGTGTGTGTGTTGCTGGTGTTTGTTTGTGTGTGTGTTGTCGGTGTGTGTGTGTGTGTGTTGTCGGTGTGTGTGTGTGTGTGTGTGTGTGTGTGTGTGTGTTGTCGGTGTGTGTGTGTGTGTGTTGTCGGTGTGTGTGTGTGTGTTGTCGGTGTGTGTGTGCGTGTTGTCGGTGTGTGTGTGTGTGTGTTGTCGGTGTGTGTGTGTGTGTTGCTGGTGTTTGTTTGTGTGTGTGTTGTCGGTGTGTGTGTGTGTGTGTGTGTTGTCGGTGTGTGTGTGTGTGTGTGTGTGTGTGTGTGTGTTGTCGGTGTGTGTGTGTGTGTTGTCGGTGTGTGTGTGTGTGTTGTCGGTGTGTGTGTGTGTGTTGTCGTTGTGTTTGTGTGTGTGTGTTGTCGTTGTGTGTGTGTGTGTGTTGTCGGTGTGTGTGTGTGTGTTGTGTGTGTGTGTGTTGTCAGTGTGTGTGTGTTGTCGGTGTGTGTGTGTTGTCAGTGTGTGTGTGTGTGTGTGTGTGTGTGTGTGTGTTGTCGGTGTGTGTGTGTGTGTGTTGTCGGTGTGTGTGTGTGTGTTGTGTGTGTGTGTGTGTGTGTTGTCGGTGTGTGTGTGTGTAGTCGGTGTGTGTGTGTGTTTGTGTGTTGTCGGTGTGTGTGTGTGTGTTGTCGGTGTGTGTGTGTGTGTGTGTGTTGTCGGTGTGTGTGTGTGTTGTCGGTGTGTGTGTGTTGTGTGTGTGTGTGTGTGTTGTCGGTGTGTGTGTGTGTGTTGTCGGTGTGTGTGTGTGTGTTGTCGGTGTGTGTGTGTGTGTTGTCGGTGTGTTTGTGTGTGTGTGTTGTCGTTGTGTGTGTGTGTGTGTTGTCGGTGTGTGTGTGTGTGTTGTGTGTGTGTGTGTTGTCGGTGTGTGTGTGTGTGTTGTCGGTGTGTGTGTGTGTGTGTGTGTTGTCAGTGTGTGTGTGTGTGTGTGTGTGTGTTGTCGGTGTGTGTGTGTGTGTGTGTGTGTGTGTGTGTTGTCGGTGTGTGTGTGTGTGTGTGTGTGTTGCCGGTGTGTGTGTGTGTGTTGTCGGTGTGTGTGTGTTGTCGGTGTGTGTGTGTGTGTGTGTTGTCGGTGTGTGTGTGTGTGTGTTGTCGGTGTGTGTGTGTGTGTGTGTTGTCGGTGTGTGTGTGTGTGTTGTCGGTGTGTGTGTGTGTGTGTTGTCGTTGTGTGTGTGTGTAGTCTGGGTGTGTGTGTGTGTGTGTGTGTGTGTGTGTGTTATCGGTGTGTGTGTGTTGTTGGTGTGTGTGTGTGTGTGTGTTGTCGGTGTGTGTGTGTGTTGTCGGTGTGTGTGTGTTGTGTGTGTGTGTGTTGTCGGTGTGTGTGTGTGTTGTCGGTGTGTGTGTGTTGTCGGTGTATGTGTGTGTGTTGTGTGTGTGTGTGTTGTCGGTGTGTGTGTGTTGTCGGTGTGTGTGTGTGTGTGTGTGTTGTCGGTGTGTGTGTGTTGTCGGTGTGTGTGTGTGTGTTGTCGGTGTGTGTGTGTGTGTGTGTGGTCGGTGTGTGTGTGTGTGTGTCTTGTCAGTGTGTGTGTGTGTGTGTTGTCGGTGTGTGTGTGTGTGTGTGTTGTCGTTGTGTGTGTGTTGTCGGTGTGTGTGTGTGTGTTGTCGGTGTGTGTGTGTGTGTGTGTTGTCGGTGTGTGTGTGTGTGTTGTCGGTGTGTGTGTGTGTTGTCGGTGTGTGTGTGTGTGTGTTGTGTGTGTGTGTGTGTGTTGTCGGTGTGTGTGTGTGTGTGTGCTGTCGGTGTGTGTGTGTGTGTGTGTTGTCTGTGTGTCTGTGTGTTATCGGTGTGTGTGTGTGTGTGTGTGTGTGTGTGTGTGTTGTCGGTGTCTGTGTGTGTCTGTGTTGTCGGTGTGTGTGTGTGTGTGTTGTCAGTGTGTGTGTGTGTGTTGTCTGTGTGTGTGTGTGTGTGTGTTGTCAGTGTGTGTGTGTGTGTGTTGTCGGTGTGTGTGTGTGTGTGTGTTGTCGGTGTGTGTGTGTGTGTGTTGTCGGTGTGTGTGTGTGTGTTGTCGGTGTGTGTGTGTGTGTGTTGTCGGTGTGTGTGTGTGTGTGTGTTGTCGGTGTGTGTGTGTGTGTTGTCAGTGTGTGTGTGTGTGTGTTGTCGGTGTGTGTGTGTTTATGTGTTGTCGGTGTGTGTGTGTGTGTTGTCGGTGTGTGTGTGTGTGTGTTGTCGGTGTGTGTGTGTGTTGTCGGTGTGTGTGTGTTGTCGGTGTGTGTGTGTGTGTGTGTGTTGTCGGTGTGTGTGTGTGTGTGTTGTCGGTGTGTGTGTCTGTGTTGTTGGTGTGTGTGTGTGTGTGTTGTCGGTGTGTGTGTGTGTGTTGTGTGTGTGTGTGTTGTCGGTGTGTGTGTGTTGTCGGTGTGTGTGTGTGTGTGTGTGTGTGTTGTCGGTGTGTGTGTGTTGTCGGTGTGTGTGTGTGTGTGTGTTGTCGGTGTGTGTGTGTGTGTGTTGTCGGTGTGTGTGTGTGTGTGTGTGTTGTTAGTGTGTGTGTGTGTGTGTTGTCGGTGTGTGTGTGTGTGTTGTCGGTGTGTGTGTGTGTTGTCGGTGTGTGTGTGTGTGTGTTGTCGGTGTGTGTGTGTGTAGTCGGTGTGTGTGTGTGTGTGTGTTGTCGGTGTGTGTGTGTGTGTTGTCGGTTTGTGTGTGTGTGTGTGTGTGTGTTGTCGGTGTGTGTGTGTGTTGTCGGTGTGTGTGTGTTGTGTGTGTGTGTGTTGTCGGTGTGTGTGTGTGTTGTCGGTGTGTGTGTGTGTGTGTGTTGTCGGTGTGTGTGTGTGTGTGTTGTCGGTGTGTGTGTGTTGTCGGTGTGTGTGTGAGTGTGTGTGTTGTCGGTGTGTTTGTGTGTGTGTGTTGTCGGTGTGTGTGTGTGTAGTCGGTGTGTGTGTGTGTGTGTGTGTGTGTGTGTGTGTGTGTGTTGTCGTGTGTGTGTGTGTGTTGTCGGTGTGTGTGTGTGTGTGTGCTGTCGGTGTGTGTGTGTGTTGTCGGTGTGTGTGTGTTGTGTGTGTGTGTGTTGTCGGTGTGTGTGTGTGTTGTTGGTGTGTGTGTGTGTGTGTGTGTGTGTGTTGTCGGTGTGTGTGTGTTGTCGGTGTGTGTGTGTGTGTTGTCGGTGTGTGTGTGTGTGTTGTCGGTGTGTGTGTGTGTGTTGTCGGTGTGTGTGTGTGTGTTGCTGGTGTTTGTGTGTGTGTGTGTTGTCGGTGTGTGTGTGTGTGTTGTCGGTGTGTGTGTTGTCGGTGTGTGTGTGTGTGTGTTGTCGGTGTGTGTGTGTGTGTGTGTGTGTGTTGTCGGTGTGTGTGTGTGTGTGTGTGTTGTCGGTGTGTGTGTGTGTGTTGTCGGTGTGTGTGTGTGTGTGTTGTCAGTGTGTGTGTGTGTGTGTGTGTTGTCGGTGTGTGTGTGTGTGTGTGTTGTCGGTGTGTGTGTGTGTGTGTGTTGTCGGTGTGTGTGTGTGTGTGTGTGTGTGTGTTGTCGGTGTGTGTGTGTGTGTGTTGTCGGTGTGTGTGTTTGTGTTGTCGGTGTGTGTGTGTCTGTGTTGTCGGTGTGTGTGTGTGTGTGTTGTCAGTGTGTGTGTGTGTGTTGTCTGTGTGTGTGTGTGTGTGTGTGTTGTCAGTGTGTGTGTGTGTGTTGTCGGTGTGTGTGTGTGTGTGTGTGTGTTGTCAGTGTGTGTATGTGTGTGTTGTCGGTGTGTGTGTGTGTGTGTGTTGTCGGTGTGTGTGTGTGTGTGTTGTCGGTGTGTGTGTGTGTGTTGTCGGTGTGTGTGTGTGTGTGTTGTCGGTGTGTGTGTGTGTGTGTGTTGTCGGTGTGTGTGTGTGTGTTGTCAGTGTGTGTGTGTGTGTGTTGTCGGTGTGTGTGTGTTTATGTGTTGTCGGTGTGTGTGTGTGTGTTGTCGGTGTGTGTGTGTGTGTGTTGTCGGTGTGTGTGTGTGTTGTCGGTGTGTGTGTGTTGTCGGTGTGTGTGTGTGTGTGTGTGTTGTCGGTGTGTGTGTGTGTGTGTTGTCGGTGTGTGTGTGTGTTGTCGGGGTGTGTATGTTGTGTGTGTGTGTGTGTGTTGTCGGTGTGTGTGTGTGTGTTGTCGGTGTGTGTGTGTGTGTTGTCGGTGTGTGTGTGTGTGTTGTCGGTGTGTTTGTGTGTGTGTGTTGTCGTTGTGTGTGTGTGTGTGTTGTCGGTGTGTGTGTGTGTGTTGTGTGTGTGTGTGTTGTCGGTGTGTGTGTGTGTGTGTTGTCGGTGTGTGTGTGTGTGTGTTGTCAGTGTGTGTGTGTGTGTGTGTGTGTTGTCGGTGTGTGTGTGTGTGTGTTTGTGTGTGTGTTGTCGGTGTGTGTGTGTGTTGTGTGTGTGTGTGTGTTGTCGGTGTGTGTGTGTGTGTGTTGTCGGTGTGTGTGTGTGTGTGTGTGTTGTCGGTGTGTGTGTGTTGTCGGTGTGTGTGTGTGTGTGTGTGTTGTCGGTGTGTGTGTGTTGTCGGTGTGTGTGTGTGTGTGTGTTGTCAGTGTGTGTGTGTGTGTGTGTGTGTGTGTGTGTTGTCGGTGTGTGTGTGTGTGTGTGTGTGTTGTCGGTGTGTGTGTGTGTGTGTGTTGTCCGAGTGTGTGTGTGTGTGTGTGTTGTCGGTGTGTGTGTGTTGTCGGTGTGTGTGTGTGTGTGTGTTGTCGGTGTGTGTGTGTGTGTGTGTGTGTTGTCGGTGTGTGTGTGTGTTGTCAGTGTGTGTGTGTGTGTGTGTTGTCGGTGTGTGTGTGTTGTCGGTGTGTGTGTGTGTTGTCGGTGTGTGTGTGTGTGTTGCTGGTGTTTGTTTGTGTGTGTGTTGTCGGTGTGTGTGTGTGTGTGTGTTGTCGGTGTGTGTGTGTGTGTGTGTGTGTGTGTGTGTGTTGTCGGTGTGTGTGTGTGTGTGTTGTCGGTGTGTGTGTGTGTGTTGTCGGTGTGTGTGTGCGTGTTGTCGGTGTGTGTGTGTGTGTGTGTTGTCGGTGTGTGTGTGTGTGTTGCTGGTGTTTGTTTGTGTGTGTGTTGTCGGTGTGTGTGTGTGTGTGTGTTGTCGGTGTGTGTGTGTGTGTGTGTGTGTGTGTTGTCGGTGTGTGTGTGTGTGTTGTCGGTGTGTGTGTGTGTGTTGTCGGTGTGTGTGTGTGTGTTGTCGTTGTGTTTGTGTGTGTGTGTTGTCGTTGTGTGTGTGTGTGTGTGTGTTGTCGGTGTGTGTGTGTGTGTTGTGTGTGTGTGTGTTGTCAGTGTGTGTGTGTTGTCGGTGTGTGTGTGTTGTCAGTGTGTGTGTGTGTGTGTGTGTGTGTGTGTTGTCGGTGTGTGTGTGTGTGTGTTGTCGGTGTGTGTGTGTGTGTTGTGTGTGTGTGTGTGTGTGTTGTCGGTGTGTGTGTGTGTAGTCGGTGTGTGTGTGTGTGTGTGTGTTGTCGGTGTGTGTGTGTGTGTGTTGTCGGTGTGTGTGTGTGTGTGTGTGTTGTCGGTGTGTGTGTGTGTGTGTTGTCGGTGTGTGTGTGTTGTGTGTGTGTGTGTGTGTTGTCGGTGTGTGTGTGTGTGTTGTCGGTGTGTGTGTGTGTGTTGTCGGTGTGTGTGTGTGTGTTGTCGGTGTGTTTGTGTGTGTGTGTTGTCGTTGTGTGTGTGTGTGTGTTGTCGGTGTGTGTGTGTGTGTTGTGTGTGTGTGTGTTGTCGGTGTGTGTGTGTGTGTGTTGTCGGTGTGTGTGTGTGTGTGTGTTGTCAGTGTGTGTGTGTGTGTGTGTGTGTGTTGTCGGTGTGTGTGTGTGTGTGTGTGTGTGTGTGTGTGTTGTCGGTGTGTGTGTGTGTGTGTGTGTTGCCGGTGTGTGTGTGTGTGTTGTCGGTGTGTGTGTGTTGTCGGTGTGTGTGTGTGTGTGTGTTGTCGGTGTGTGTGTGTGTGTGTTGTCGGTGTGTGTGTGTGTGTGTGTTGTCGGTGTGTGTGTGTGTGTTGTCGGTGTGTGTGTGTGTGTGTTGTCGGTGTGTTTGTGTGTGTGTGTTGTCGTTGTGTGTGTGTGTGTGTTGTCGGTGTGTGTGTGTGTGTTGTGTGTGTGTGTGTTGTCGGTGTGTGTGTGTGTGTGTTGTCGGTGTGTGTGTGTGTGTTGTCAGTGTGTGTGTGTGTGTGTGTGTGTTGTCGGTGTGTGTGTGTGTGTGTTTGTGTGTGTGTTGTCGGTGTGTGTGTGTGTTGTGTGTGTGTGTGTGTTGTCGGTGTGTGTGTGTGTGTGTTGTCGGTGTGTGTGTGTGTGTGTGTGTTGTCGGTGTGTGTGTGTTGTCGGTGTGTGTGTGTGTGTGTGTGTTGTCGGTGTGTGTGTGTTGTCGGTGTGTGTGTGTGTGTGTGTTGTCAGTGTGTGTGTGTGTGTGTGTGTGTGTGTGTGTTGTCGGTGTGTGTGTGTGTGTGTGTGTTGTCGGTGTGTGTGTGTGTGTGTGTTGTCCGAGTGTGTGTGTGTGTGTGTGTTGTCGGTGTGTGTGTGTTGTCGGTGTGTGTGTGTGTGTGTGTTGTCGGTGTGTGTGTGTGTGTGTGTGTTGTCGGTGTGTGTGTGTGTTGTCAGTGTGTGTGTGTGTGTGTGTTGTCGGTGTGTGTGTGTTGTCGGTGTGTGTGTGTGTTGTCGGTGTGTGTGTGTGTGTTGCTGGTGTTTGTTTGTGTGTGTGTTGTCGGTGTGTGTGTGTGTGTGTGTTGTCGGTGTGTGTGTGTGTGTGTGTGTGTGTGTGTGTGTTGTCGGTGTGTGTGTGTGTGTGTTGTCGGTGTGTGTGTGTGTGTTGTCGGTGTGTGTGTGCGTGTTGTCGGTGTGTGTGTGTGTGTGTGTTGTCGGTGTGTGTGTGTGTGTTGCTGGTGTTTGTTTGTGTGTGTGTTGTCGGTGTGTGTGTGTGTGTGTGTTGTCGGTGTGTGTGTGTGTGTGTGTGTGTGTGTGTGTTGTCGGTGTGTGTGTGTGTGTTGTCGGTGTGTGTGTGTGTGTTGTCGGTGTGTGTGTGTGTGTTGTCGTTGTGTTTGTGTGTGTGTGTTGTCGTTGTGTGTGTGTGTGTGTGTGTTGTCGGTGTGTGTGTGTGTGTTGTGTGTGTGTGTGTTGTCAGTGTGTGTGTGTTGTCGGTGTGTGTGTGTTGTCAGTGTGTGTGTGTGTGTGTGTGTGTGTGTGTTGTCGGTGTGTGTGTGTGTGTGTTGTCGGTGTGTGTGTGTGTGTTGTGTGTGTGTGTGTGTGTGTTGTCGGTGTGTGTGTGTGTAGTCGGTGTGTGTGTGTGTGTGTGTGTTGTCGGTGTGTGTGTGTGTGTTGTCGGTGTGTGTGTGTGTGTGTGTGTTGTCGGTGTGTGTGTGTGTGTGTTGTCGGTGTGTGTGTGTTGTGTGTGTGTGTGTGTGTTGTCGGTGTGTGTGTGTGTGTTGTCGGTGTGTGTGTGTGTGTTGTCGGTGTGTGTGTGTGTGTTGTCGGTGTGTTTGTGTGTGTGTGTTGTCGTTGTGTGTGTGTGTGTGTTGTCGGTGTGTGTGTGTGTGTTGTGTGTGTGTGTGTTGTCGGTGTGTGTGTGTGTGTGTTGTCGGTGTGTGTGTGTGTGTGTGTTGTCAGTGTGTGTGTGTGTGTGTGTGTGTGTTGTCGGTGTGTGTGTGTGTGTGTGTGTGTGTGTTGTCGGTGTGTGTGTGTGTGTGTGTGTTGCCGGTGTGTGTGTGTGTGTTGTCGGTGTGTGTGTGTTGTCGGTGTGTGTGTGTGTGTGTGTTGTCGGTGTGTGTGTGTGTGTGTTGTCGGTGTGTGTGTGTGTGTGTGTTGTCGGTGTGTGTGTGTGTGTTGTCGGTGTGTGTGTGTGTGTGTGTTGTCGTTGTGTGTGTGTGTAGTCTGGGTGTGTGTGTGTGTGTGTGTGTGTGTGTGTGTTATCGGTGTGTGTGTGTTGTTGGTGTGTGTGTGTGTGTGTGTTGTCGGTGTGTGTGTGTGTTGTCGGTGTGTGTGTGTTGTGTGTGTGTGTGTTGTCGGTGTGTGTGTGTGTTGTCGGTGTGTGTGTGTTGTCGGTGTATGTGTGTGTGTTGTGTGTGTGTGTGTTGTCGGTGTGTGTGTGTTGTCGGTGTGTGTGTGTGTGTGTGTGTTGTCGGTGTGTGTGTGTTGTCGGTGTGTGTGTGTGTGTTGTCGGTGTGTGTGTGTGTGTGTGTGGTCGGTGTGTGTGTGTGTGTGTCTTGTCAGTGTGTGTGTGTGTGTGTTGTCGGTGTGTGTGTGTGTGTGTGTTGTCGTTGTGTGTGTGTTGTCGGTGTGTGTGTGTGTGTTGTCGGTGTGTGTGTGTGTGTGTGTTGTCGGTGTGTGTGTGTGTGTTGTCGGTGTGTGTGTGTGTTGTCGGTGTGTGTGTGTGTGTGTTGTGTGTGTGTGTGTGTGTTGTCGGTGTGTGTGTGTGTGTGTGCTGTCGGTGTGTGTGTGTGTGTGTGTGTTGTCTGTGTGTCTGTGTGTTATCGGTGTGTGTGTGTGTGTGTGTGTGTGTGTGTTGTCGGTGTCTGTGTGTGTCTGTGTTGTCGGTGTGTGTGTGTGTGTGTTGTTAGTGTGTGTGTGTGTGTTGTCTGTGTGTGTGTGTGTGTGTGTTGTCAGTGTGTGTGTGTGTGTGTTGTCGGTGTGTGTGTGTGTGTGTTGTCGGTGTGTGTGTGTGTGTGTTGTCGGTGTGTGTGTGTGTGTTGTCGGTGTGTGTGTGTGTGTGTTGTCGGTGTGTGTGTGTGTGTGTGTTGTCGGTGTGTGTGTGTGTGTTGTCAGTGTGTGTGTGTGTGTGTTGTCGGTGTGTGTGTGTTTATGTGTTGTCGGTGTGTGTGTGTGTGTTGTCGGTGTGTGTGTGTGTGTGTTGTCGGTGTGTGTGTGTGTTGTCGGTGTGTGTGTGTTGTCGGTGTGTGTGTGTGTGTGTGTGTTGTCGGTGTGTGTGTGTGTGTGTTGTCGGTGTGTGTGTCTGTGTTGTTGGTGTGTGTGTGTGTGTGTTGTCGGTGTGTGTGTGTGTGTTGTGTGTGTGTGTGTTGTCGGTGTGTGTGTGTGTGTGTTGTCGGTGTGTGTGTGTGTGTGTGTGTGTGTTGTCGGTGTGTGTGTGTTGTCGGTGTGTGTGTGTGTGTGTGTTGTCGGTGTGTGTGTGTGTGTGTTGTCGGTGTGTGTGTGTGTGTGTGTGTTGTTAGTGTGTGTGTGTGTGTGTGTTGTCGGTGTGTGTGTGTGTGTTGTCGGTGTGTGTGTGTGTTGTCGGTGTGTGTGTGTGTGTGTTGTCGGTGTGTGTGTGTGTAGTCGGTGTGTGTGTGTGTGTGTGTTGTCGGTGTGTGTGTGTGTGTTGTCGGTTTGTGTGTGTGTGTGTGTGTGTGTTGTCGGTGTGTGTGTGTGTTGTCGGTGTGTGTGTGTTGTGTGTGTGTGTGTTGTCGGTGTGTGTGTGTGTTGTCGGTGTGTGTGTGTGTGTGTTGTCAGTGTGTGTGTGTGTGTGTGTGTGTTGTCGGTGTGTGTGTGTTGTCGGTGTGTGTGTGTGTGTGTGTGTTGTCGGTGTGTGTGTGTTGTCGGTGTGTGTGTGTGTGTGTTGTCAGTGTGTGTGTGTGTGTGTGTGTGTGTGTGTGTTGTCGGTGTGTGTGTGTGTGTGTGTGTGTTGTCGGTGTGTGTGTGTGTGTGTGTTGTCCGAGTGTGTGTGTGTGTGTGTGTTGTCGGTGTGTGTGTGTTGTCGGTGTGTGTGTGTGTGTGTGTTGTCGGTGTGTGTGTGTGTGTGTGTGTGTTGTCGGTGTGTGTGTGTGTGTTGTCAGTGTGTGTGTGTGTGTGTGTTGTCGGTGTGTGTGTGTTGTCGGTGTGTGTGTGTGTTGTCGGTGTGTGTGTGTGTGTTGCTGGTGTTTGTTTGTGTGTGTGTTGTCGGTGTGTGTGTGTGTGTGTTGTCGGTGTGTGTGTGTGTGTGTGTGTGTGTGTGTGTTGTCGGTGTGTGTGTGTGTGTGTTGTCGGTGTGTGTGTGTGTGTTGTCGGTGTGTGTGTGCGTGTTGTCGGTGTGTGTGTGTGTGTGTTGTCGGTGTGTGTGTGTGTGTTGCTGGTGTTTGTTTGTGTGTGTGTTGTCGGTGTGTGTGTGTGTGTGTGTGTTGTCGGTGTGTGTGTGTGTGTGTGTGTGTGTGTGTGTTGTCGGTGTGTGTGTGTGTGTTGTCGGTGTGTGTGTGTGTGTTGTCGGTGTGTGTGTGTGTGTTGTCGTTGTGTTTGTGTGTGTGTGTTGTCGTTGTGTGTGTGTGTGTGTTGTCGGTGTGTGTGTGTGTGTTGTGTGTGTGTGTGTTGTCAGTGTGTGTGTGTTGTCGGTGTGTGTGTGTTGTCAGTGTGTGTGTGTGTGTGTGTGTGTGTGTGTTGTCGGTGTGTGTGTGTGTGTGTTGTCGGTGTGTGTGTGTGTGTTGTGTGTGTGTGTGTGTGTGTTGTCGGTGTGTGTGTGTGTAGTCGGTGTGTGTGTGTGTGTGTGTGTTGTCGGTGTGTGTGTGTGTGTTGTCGGTGTGTGTGTGTGTGTGTGTGTTGTCGGTGTGTGTGTGTGTTGTCGGTGTGTGTGTGTTGTGTGTGTGTGTGTGTGTTGTCGGTGTGTGTGTGTGTGTTGTCGGTGTGTGTGTGTGTGTTGTCGGTGTGTTTGTGTGTGTGTGTTGTCGTTGTGTGTGTGTGTGTGTTGTCGGTGTGTGTGTGTGTGTTGTGTGTGTGTGTGTTGTCGGTGTGTGTGTGTGTGTGTTGTCGGTGTGTGTGTGTGTGTGTGTGTTGTCAGTGTGTGTGTGTGTGTGTGTGTGTGTTGTCGGTGTGTGTGTGTGTGTGTGTGTGGTGCCGGTGTGTGTGTGTGTGTTGTCGGTGTGTGTGTGTTGTCGGTGTGTGTGTGTGTGTGTGTTGTCGGTGTGTGTGTGTGTGTGTTGTCGGTGTGTGTGTGTGTGTGTGTTGTCGGTGTGTGTGTGTGTGTTGTCGGTGTGTGTGTGTGTGTGTTGTCGTTGTGTGTGTGTGTAGTCTGGGTGTGTGTGTGTGTGTGTGTGTGTGTGTTATCGGTGTGTGTGTGTTGTTGGTGTGTGTGTGTGTGTGTGTTGTCGGTGTGTGTGTGTGTTGTCGGTGTGTGTGTGTTGTGTGTGTGTGTGTTGTCGGTCTGTGTGTGTGTTGTCGGTGTGTGTGTGTTGTCGGTGTATGTGTGTGTGTTGTGTGTGTGTGTGTTGTCGGTGTGTGTGTGTTGTCGGTGTGTGTGTGTGTGTGTGTGTTGTCGGTGTGTGTGTGTTGTCGGTGTGTGTGTGTGTGTTGTCGGTGTGTGTGTGTGTGTGTGTGGTCGGTGTGTGTGTGTGTGTGTCTTGTCAGTGTGTGTGTGTGTGTGTTGTCGGTGTGTGTGTGTGTGTGTGTTGTCGTTGTGTGTGTGTTGTCGGTGTGTGTGTGTGTGTTGTCGGTGTGTGTGTGTGTGTGTGTTGTCGGTGTGTGTGTGTGTGTTGTCGGTGTGTGTGTGTGTTGTCGGTGTGTGTGTGTGTGTGTTGTGTGTGTGTGTGTGTGTTGTCGGTGTGTGTGTGTGTGTGTGCTGTCGGTGTGTGTGTGTGTGTGTGTGTTGTCTGTGTGTCTGTGTGTTATCGGTGTGTGTGTGTGTGTGTGTGTGTGTGTGTTGTCGGTGTCTGTGTGTGTCTGTGTTGTCGGTGTGTGTGTGTGTGTGTTGTCAGTGTGTGTGTGTGTGTTGTCTGTGTGTGTGTGTGTGTGTGTTGTCAGTGTGTGTGTGTGTGTGTTGTCGGTGTGTGTGTGTGTGTGTGTTGTCGGTGTGTGTGTGTGTGTGTTGTCGGTGTGTGTGTGTGTGTTGTCGGTGTGTGTGTGTGTGTGTTGTCGGTGTGTGTGTGTGTGTGTGTTGTCGGTGTGTGTGTGTGTGTTGTCAGTGTGTGTGTGTGTGTGTTGTCGGTGTGTGTGTGTGTGTGTGTGTTGTCGGTGTGTGTGTGTGTGTGTTGTCGGTGTGTGTGTCTGTGTTGTTGGTGTGTGTGTGTGTGTGTTGTCGGTGTGTGTGTGTGTGTTGTGTGTGTGTGTGTTGTCGGTGTGTGTGTGTGTGTGTTGTCGGTGTGTGTGTGTGTGTGTGTGTGTGTTGTCGGTGTGTGTGTGTTGTCGGTGTGTGTGTGTGTGTGTGTTGTCGGTGTGTGTGTGTGTGTGTTGTCGGTGTGTGTGTGTGTGTGTGTGTTGTTAGTGTGTGTGTGTGTGTGTGTTGTCGGTGTGTGTGTGTGTGTTGTCGGTGTGTGTGTGTGTTGTCGGTGTGTGTGTGTGTGTGTTGTCGGTGTGTGTGTGTGTAGTCGGTGTGTGTGTGTGTGTGTGTTGTCGGTGTGTGTGTGTGTGTTGTCGGTTTGTGTGTGTGTGTGTGTGTGTGTTGTCGGTGTGTGTGTGTGTTGTCGGTGTGTGTGTGTTGTGTGTGTGTGTGTTGTCGGTGTGTGTGTGTGTTGTCGGTGTGTGTGTGTGTGTGTGTTGTCGGTGTGTGTGTGTGTGTGTTGTCGGTGTGTGTGTGTTGTCGGTGTGTGTGTGTGTGTGTGTGTTGTCGGTGTGTTTGTGTGTGTGTGTTGTCGGTGTGTGTGTGTGTAGTCGGTGTGTGTGTGTGTGTGTGTGTGTGTGTGTGTGTGTGTTGTCGTGTGTGTGTGTGTGTTGTCGGTGTGTGTGTGTGTGTGTGCTGTCGGTGTGTGTGTGTGTTGTCGGTGTGTGTGTGTTGTGTGTGTGTGTGTTGTCGGTGTGTGTGTGTGTTGTCGGTGTGTGTGTGTGTGTGTGTGTGTGTGTGTTGTCGGTGTGTGTGTGTTGTCGGTGTGTGTGTGTGTGTTGTCGGTGTGTGTGTGTGTGTTGTCGGTGTGTGTGTGTGTGTTGTCGGTGTGTGTGTGTGTGTTGCTGGTGTTTGTGTGTGTGTGTGTTGTCGGTGTGTGTGTGTGTGTTGTCGGTGTGTGTGTTGTCGGTGTGTGTGTGTGTGTGTTGTCGGTGTGTGTGTGTGTGTGTGTGTGTTGTCGGTGTGTGTGTGTGTGTGTGTGTTGTCGGTGTGTGTGTGTGTGTTGTCGGTGTGTGTGTGTGTGTGTTGTCAGTGTGTGTGTGTGTGTGTGTGTTGTCGGTGTGTGTGTGTGTGTGTGTTGTCGGTGTGTGTGTGTGTGTGTGTGTTGTCGGTGTGTGTGTGTGTGTGTGTGTTGTCGGTGTGTGTGTGTTGTCGGTGTGTGTGTGTGTGTGTGTGTTGTCGGTGTGTGTGTGTGTGTGTGTGTGTTGTCGGTGTGTGTGTGTGTGTGTTGTCGGTGTGTGTGTTTGTGTTGTCGGTGTGTGTGTGTGTTGTCAGTGTGTGTGTGTGTGTGTGTGTGTGTTGTCGGTGTGTGTGTGTGTGTGTGTTGTCGGTGTGTGTGTTGTCGGTGTGTGTGTGTGTGTGTTGTCGGTGTGTGTGTGTGTGTGTGTGTGTGTTGTCGGTGTGTGTGTGTTGTCGGTGTGTGTGTGTGTGTGTGTGTTGTCGGTGTGTGTGTGTGTGTTGTCGGTGTGTGTGTGTGTGTGTTGTCAGTGTGTGTGTGTGTGTGTGTGTTGTCGGTGTGTGTGTGTGTGTGTGTTGTCGGTGTGTGTGTGTGTGTGTGTTGTCGGTGTGTGTGTGTTGTCGGTGTGTGTGTGTGTAGTCGGTGTGTGTGTGTGTGTGTGTTGTCGGTGTGTGTGTGTGTGTTGTCGGTGTGTGTGTGTGTGTGTGTGTGTTGTCGGTGTGTGTGTGTGTTGTCGGTGTGTGTGTGTTGTGTGTGTGTGTGTTGTCGGTGAGTGTGTGTGTTGTCGGTGTGTGTGTGTGTGTTGTCGGTGTGTGTGTGTGTGTGTTGTCGGTGTGTGTGTGTTGTCGGTGTGTGTGTGTGTGTGTGTGTTGTCGGTGTGTTTGTGTGTGTGTGTTGTCGGTGTGTGTGTGTGTGTGTGTTGTCGGTGTGTGTATGTGTGTGTGTGTTTGTCAGTGTGTGTGTGTGTGTGTGTTGTTGGTGTGTGTGTGTGTGTGTGTGTTGTCGGTGTGTGTGTCTGTGTGTGTTGTCGGTGTGTGTGTGTGTGTGTTGTCGGTGTGTGTGTGTGTAGTCGGTGTGTGTGTGTGTGTGTGTGTGTGTGTGTGTTGTCGGTGTGTGTGTGTGTGTTGTAGGTGTGTGTGTGTGTGTGTGTGTGTTGTCGGTGTGTGTGTTGTCGGTGTGTGTGTGTGTGTGTGTTGTCGGTGTGTGTGTGTTGTCGGTGTGTGTGTGTGTGTGTGTTGTCGGTGTGTGTGTGTGTGTGTGTGTTGTCGGTGTGTGTGTGTGTGTTGTCAGTGTGTGTGTGTGTGTGTTGTCGGTGTGTGTGTGTTTATGTGCTGTCGGTGTGTGTGTGTGTGTTGTCGGTGTGTGTGTGTGTGTGTTGTTGGTGTGTGTGTGTGTTGTGTGTGTGTCTGTGTTGTCGGTGTGTGTGTGTGTGTGTGTGTGTGTTGTCGGTGTGTGTGTGTGTGTTGTCGGTGTGTGTGTCTGTGTTGTTGGTGTGTGTGTGTGTGTTGTCGGTGTGTGTGTGTGTGTTGTGTGTGTGTGTGTTGTCGGTGTGTGTGTGTGTGTGTTGTCGGTGTGTGTGTGTGTGTGTGTGTGTTGTCGGTGTGTGTGTGTTGTCGGTGTGTGTGTGTGTGTGTGTGTTGTCGGTGTGTGTGTGTGTGTTGTCGGTGTGTGTGTGTGTGTGTGTGTTGTCAGTGTGTGTGTATTTGTGTGTTGTCGGTGTGTGTGTGTGTGTGTGTGTTGTCGGTGTGTGTGTGTGTGTGTGTTGTCGGTGTGTGTGGTGTGTGTGTTGTCGGTGTGTGTGTGTGTAGTCGGTGTGTGTGTGTGTGTGTGTGTGTTGTCGGTGTGTGTGTGTGTGTTGTCGGTGTGTGTGTGTGTGTGTGTGTGTGTTGTCGGTGTGTGTGTTGTCGGTGTGTGTGTGTGTGTGTGTGGTGTGTGTGTGTGTGTGTTGTCGGTGTGTGTGTGTGTGTGTTGTCGGTGTGTGTGTGTGTGTGTTGTCGGTGTGTGTGTGTTGTCGGTGTGTGTGTGTGTGTGTTGTCGGTGTGTTTGTGTGTGTGTGTTGTCGGTGTGTGTGTGTGTAGTCGGTGTGTGTGTGTGTGTGTGTGTGTGTGTGTATTGTCGTGTGTGTGTGTGTGTTGTCGGTGTGTGTGTGTGTGTGTGTTGTCGGTGTGTGTGTGTGTTGTCGGTGTGAGTGTGTTGTGTGTGTGTGTGTTGTCGGTGTGTGTGTGTGTTGTCGGTGTGTGTGTGTGTGTGTGTGTGTGTGTTGTCGGTGTGTGTGTGTTGTCGGTGTGTGTGTGTGTGTTGTCGGTGTGTGTGTGTGTGTTGTCGGTGTGTGTGTGTGTGTTGTCGGTGTGTGTGTGTGTGTTGCTGGTGTTTGTGTGTGTGTGTGTTGTCGGTGTGTGTGTGTGTGTTGTCGGTGTGTGTGTGTGTGTGTGTGTGTGTGTGTGTGTGTGTGTGTTTGTGTGTGTGTGTGTTGTCGGTGTGTGTGTGTGTGTTGTCGGTGTGTGTGTGTGTGTGTGTGTTGTCGGTGTGTTTGTGTGTGTGTGTTGTCGGTGTGTGTGTGTGTGTTGTCGGTGTGTGTGTGTGTGTTGTCAGTGTGTGTGTGTGTGTGTTGTCGGTGCGTGTGTGTGTGTTGTCGGTGTGTGTGTGTGTGTGTGTGTTGTCAGTGTGTGTGTGTGTGTTGTCGGTGTGTGTGTGTGTGTGTTGTCGGTGTGTGTGTGTGTCTGTGTTGTCGGTGTGTGTGTGTGTGTGTTGTCGGTGTGTGTGTGTGCGTGTTGTCTGTGTGTGTGTGTTGTCGGTGTGTGTGTTGTCGGTGTGTGTGTGTGTGTGTGTTGTCGGTGTGTGTGTGTGTGTTGTCAGTGTGTGTGTGTGTGTTGTCGGTGTGTGTGTGTGTGTGTGTTGTCGGTGTGTGTGTGTGTGTGTTGTCGGTGTGTGTGAGTGTGTGGTAGGTGTGTGTGTGTTGTCGGTGTGTGTGTGTGTGTGTTGTCGGTGTGTGTGTGTGTGTGTTGTCGGTGTGTGTGTGTGTGTGTGTGTGTGTGTTGTGTGTGTGTGTGTGTTGTTGGTGTGTGTGTGTGTGTGTTGTCGGTGTGTGTGTGTGTGTGTGTTGTCTGTGTGTGTGTGTTGTCGGTGTGTGTGTGTGTGTTGTCGGTGTGTGTGTGTGTGTTGTCAGTGTGTGTGTGTGTGTTGTCGGTGTGTGTGTGTGTGTGTGTGTGTGTGTTGTCGGTGTGTGTGTATGTCTGTGTTGTCGGTCTGTGTGTGTGTGTGTTGTCGGTGTGTGTGTGTGTGTGTTGTCTGTGTGTGTGTGTGTTGTCAGTGTGTGTGTGTGTGTTGTCAGTGTGTGTGTGTTGTCGGTGTGTGTGTGTGTGTTGTCAGTGTGTGTGTGTGTGTGTTGTCGGTGTGTGTGTGTGTGTGTGTTGTCGGTGTGTGTGTGTGTGTTGTCGGTGTGTGTGTGTGTGTGTGTTGTCGGTGTGTGTGTGTTGTTGGTGTGTTGTCGGTGTGTGTGTGTGTGTGTGTGTTGTCGGTGTGTGTGTGTGTGTTGTCTGTGTGTGTGTGTGTGTGTGTGTTGTCGGTGTGTGTGTGTGTTTTGTGTGTGTGTGTGTGTGTTGTCGGTGTGTGTGTGTGTGTGTTGTCGGTGTGTGTGTGTGTGTGTGTGTCTTGTCGGTGTGTGTGTGTTGTCGTTGTGTGTGTGTGTGTGTGTGGTAGGTGTGTGTGTGTGTTGTCGGTGTGTGTGTGTGTGTGTTGTCGGTGTGTGTGTGTGTTGTCGGTGTGTGTGTGTGTGTGTTGTCGGTGTGTGTGTGTGTGTTGTTGGTGTGTGTGTGTGTGTGTGTGTGTTGTCGGTGTGTGTGTGTGTTGTCGGTGTGTGTGTGTGTGTGTGTGTGTTGTCGGTGTGTGTGTGTGTGTGTGTTGTCGGTGTGTGTGTGTTGTCGGTGTGTGTGTGTGTGTTGTCGGTGTGTGTGTGTGTGTGGTAGGTGTGTGTGTGTGTGTTGTCGGTGTGTGTGTGTGTGTGTTGTCGGTGTGTGTGTGTGTGTTGTCGGTGTGTGTGTGTGTGTGTGTGTGTGTGTGTGTGTTGTGTGTGTGTGTGTTGTTGGTGTGTGTGTGTGTGTGTTGTCGGTGTGTGTGTGTGTGTGTGTTGTCTGTGTGTGTGTGTTGTCGGTGTGTGTGTGTGTGTTGTCGGTGTGTGTGTGTGTGTGTGTTGTCAGTGTGTGTGTGTGTGTTGTCGGTGTGTGTGTGTGTTGTCGGTGTGTGTGTGTGTCTGTGTTGTCGGTGTGTGTGTGTGTGTGTTGTCGGTGTGTGTGTGTGTGTTGTCTGTGTGTGTGTGTGTGTGTGTGTTGTCGGTGTGTGTGTGTGTTTTGTGTGTGTGTGTGTGTGTTGTCGGTGTGTGTGTGTGTGTGTTGTCGGTGTGTGTGTGTGTGTGTGTGTCTTGTCGGTGTGTGTGTGTTGTCGTTGTGTGTGTGTGTGTGTGTGGTAGGTGTGTGTGTGTGTTGTCGGTGTGTGTGTGTGTGTGTTGTCGGTGTGTGTGTGTGTTGTCGGTGTGTGTGTGTGTGTGTTGTCGGTGTGTGTGTGTGTGTTGTTGGTGTGTGTGTGTGTGTGTGTGTGTTGTCGGTGTGTGTGTGTGTGTGTTGTCGGTGTGTGTGTGTGTGTGTGTTGTCGGTGTGTGTGTGTGTGTGTGTTGTCGGTGTGTTTGTGTGTGTGTGTTGTCGGTGTGTGTGTGTGTAGTCGGTGTGTGTGTGTGTGTGTGTGTGTGTGTGTGTGTGTTGTCGTGTGTGTGTGTGTGTTGTCGGTGTGTGTGTGTGTGTGTGCTGTCGGTGTGTGTGTGTGTTGTCGGTGTGTGTGTGTTGTGTGTGTGTGTGTTGTCGGTGTGTGTGTGTGTTGTCGGTGTGTGTGTGTGTGTGTGTGTGTGTGTGTTGTCGGTGTGTGTGTGTTGTCGGTGTGTGTGTGTGTGTTGTCGGTGTGTGTGTGTGTGTTGTCGGTGTGTGTGTGTGTGTTGTCGGTGTGTGTGTGTGTGTTGCTGGTGTTTGTGTGTGTGTGTGTTGTCGGTGTGTGTGTGTGTGTTGTCGGTGTGTGTGTTGTCGGTGTGTGTGTGTGTGTGTTGTCGGTGTGTGTGTGTGTGTGTGTGTGTGTTGTCGGTGTGTGTGTGTGTGTGTGTGTTGTCGGTGTGTGTGTGTGTGTTGTCGGTGTGTGTGTGTGTGTGTTGTCAGTGTGTGTGTGTGTGTGTGTGTTGTCGGTGTGTGTGTGTGTGTGTGTTGTCGGTGTGTGTGTGTGTGTGTTGTCGGTGTGTGTGTGTGTGTGTGTGTGTGTGTCGGTGTGTGTGTGTTGTCGGTGTGTGTGTGTGTGTGTGTGTTGTCGGTGTGTGTGTGTGTGTGTGTGTGTTGTCGGTGTGTGTGTGTGTGTGTTGTCGGTGTGTGTGTTTGTGTTGTCGGTGTGTGTGTGTGTGTGTTGTCAGTGTGTGTGTGTGTGTGTGTGTGTGTTGTCGGTGTGTGTGTGTGTGTGTGTTGTCGGTGTGTGTGTTGTCGGTGTGTGTGTGTGTGTGTTGTCGGTGTGTGTGTGTGTGTGTGTGTGTTGTCGGTGTGTGTGTGTTGTCGGTGTGTGTGTGTGTGTGTGTGTTGTCGGTGTGTGTGTGTGTGTTGTCGGTGTGTGTGTGTGTGTGTTGTCAGTGTGTGTGTGTGTGTGTGTGTTGTCGGTGTGTGTGTGTGTGTGTGTTGTCGGTGTGTGTGTGTGTGTGTGTGTTGTCGGTGTGTGTGTGTTGTCGGTGTGTGTGTGTGTAGTCGGTGTGTGTGTGTGTGTGTGTTGTCGGTGTGTGTGTGTGTGTTGTCGGTGTGTGTGTGTGTGTGTGTGTTGTCGGTGTGTGTGTGTGTTGTCGGTGTGTGTGTGTTGTGTGTGTGTGTGTTGTCGGTGAGTGTGTGTGTTGTCGGTGTGTGTGTGTGTGTTGTCGGTGTGTGTGTGTGTGTGTTGTCGGTGTGTGTGTGTTGTCGGTGTGTGTGTGTGTGTGTGTGTTGTCGGTGTGTTTGTGTGTGTGTGTTGTCGGTGTGTGTGTGTGTGTGTGTTGTCGGTGTGTGTATGTGTGTGTGTGTTGTCAGTGTGTGTGTGTGTGTGTGTTGTTGGTGTGTGTGTGTGTGTGTGTGTTGTCGGTGTGTGTGTGTGTGTGTGTTGTCGGTGTGTGTGTGTGTGTGTTGTCGGTGTGTGTGTGTGTAGTCGGTGTGTGTGTGTGTGTGTGTGTGTGTGTGTGTTGTCGGTGTGTGTGTGTGTGTTGTAGGTGTGTGTGTGTGTGTGTGTGTGTGTTGTCGGTGTGTGTGTTGTCGGTGTGTGTGTGTGTGTGTGTTGTCGGTGTGTGTGTGTTGTCGGTGTGTGTGTGTGTGTGTGTTGTCGGTGTGTGTGTGTGTGTGTGTGTGTTGTCGGTGTGTGTGTGTGTGTTGTCAGTGTGTGTGTGTGTGTGTTGTCGGTGTGTGTGTGTTTATGTGCTGTCGGTGTGTGTGTGTGTGTTGTCGGTGTGTGTGTGTGTGTGTTGTTGGTGTGTGTGTGTGTTGTGTGTGTGTCTGTGTTGTCGGTGTGTGTGTGTGTGTGTGTGTGTGTTGTCGGTGTGTGTGTGTGTGTTGTCGGTGTGTGTGTCTGTGTTGTTGGTGTGTGTGTGTGTGTTGTCGGTGTGTGTGTGTGTGTTGTGTGTGTGTGTGTTGTCGGTGTGTGTGTGTGTGTGTTGTCGGTGTGTGTGTGTGTGTGTGTGTGTGTTGTCGGTGTGTGTGTGTTGTCGGTGTGTGTGTGTGTGTGTGTGTTGTCGGTGTGTGTGTGTGTGTTGTCGGTGTGTGTGTGTGTGTGTGTGTTGTCAGTGTGTGTGTATTTGTGTGTTGTCGGTGTGTGTGTGTGTGTGTGTGTTGTCGGTGTGTGTGTGTGTGTGTGTTGTCGGTGTGTGTGGTGTGTGTGTTGTCGGTGTGTGTGTGTGTAGTCGGTGTGTGTGTGTGTGTGTGTGTGTTGTCGGTGTGTGTGTGTGTGTTGTCGGTGTGTGTGTGTGTGTGTGTGTGTGTTGTCGGTGTGTGTGTTGTCGGTGTGTGTGTGTTGTCGGTGTGTGTGTGTGTTGTCGGTGTGTGTGTGTGTTGTCGGTGTGTGTGTGTGTGTGTTGTCGGTGTGTGTGTGTGTGTGTTGTCGGTGTGTGTGTGTTGTCGGTGTGTGTGTGTGTGTGTTGTCGGTGTGTTTGTGTGTGTGTGTTGTCGGTGTGTGTGTGTGTAGTCGTGTGTGTGTGTGTGTGTGTGTGTGTGTGTGTATTGTCGTGTGTGTGTGTGTGTTGTCGGTGTGTGTGTGTGTGTGTGTTGTCGGTGTGTGTGTGTGTTGTCGGTGTGAGTGTGTTGTGTGTGTGTGTGTTGTCGGTGTGTGTGTGTGTTGTCGGTGTGTGTGTGTGTGTGTGTGTGTGTGTTGTCGGTGTGTGTGTGTTGTCGGTGTGTGTGTGTGTGTTGTCGGTGTGTGTGTGTGTGTTGTCGGTGTGTGTGTGTGTGTTGTCGGTGTGTGTGTGTGTGTTGCTGGTGTTTGTGTGTGTGTGTGTTGTCGGTGTGTGTGTGTGTGTTGTCGGTGTGTGTGTGTGTGTGTGTGTGTGTGTGTGTGTTTGTGTGTGTGTGTGTTGTCGGTGTGTGTGTGTGTGTTGTCGGTGTGTGTGTGTGTGTGTGTGTTGTCGGTGTGTTTGTGTGTGTGTGTTGTCGGTGTGTGTGTGTGTGTTGTCGGTGTGTGTGTGTGTGTTGTCAGTGTGTGTGTGTGTGTGTTGTCGGTGCGTGTGTGTGTGTTGTCGGTGTGTGTGTGTGTGTGTGTGTTGTCAGTGTGTGTGTGTGTGTTGTCGGTGTGTGTGTGTGTGTGTTGTCGGTGTGTGTGTGTGTCTGTGTTGTCGGTGTGTGTGTGTGTGTGTTGTCGGTGTGTGTGTGTGTGTGTTGTCTGTGTGTGTGTGTTGTCGGTGTGTGTGTTGTCGGTGTGTGTGTGTGTGTGTGTTGTCGGTGTGTGTGTGTGTGTTGTCAGTGTGTGTGTGTGTGTTGTCGGTGTGTGTGTGTGTGTGTGTTGTCGGTGTGTGTGTGTGTGTGTTGTCGGTGTGTGTGAGTGTGTGGTAGGTGTGTGTGTGTTGTCGGTGTGTGTGTGTGTGTGTTGTCGGTGTGTGTGTGTGTGTGTTGTCGGTGTGTGTGTGTGTGTGTGTGTGTGTGTTGTGTGTGTGTGTGTTGTTGGTGTGTGTGTGTGTGTGTTGTCGGTGTGTGTGTGTGTGTTGTCTGTGTGTGTGTGTTGTCGGTGTGTGTGTGTGTGTTGTCGGTGTGTGTGTGTGTGTTGTCAGTGTGTGTGTGTGTGTTGTCGGTGTGTGTGTGTGTGTGTGTGTGTGTTGTCGGTGTGTGTGTGTGTCTGTGTTGTCGGTGTGTGTGTGTGTGTGTTGTCGGTGTGTGTGTGTGTGTGTTGTCTGTGTGTGTGTGTGTTGTCAGTGTGTGTGTGTGTGTTGTCAGTGTGTGTGTGTTGTCGGTGTGTGTGTGTGTGTTGTCAGTGTGTGTGTGTGTGTGTTGTCGGTGTGTGTGTGTGTGTGTGTTGTCGGTGTGTGTGTGTGTGTTGTCGGTGTGTGTGTGTGTGTGTGTTGTCGGTGTGTGTGTGTTGTTGGTGTGTTGTCGGTGTGTGTGTGTGTGTGTGTGTTGTCGGTGTGTGTGTGTGTGTTGTCTGTGTGTGTGTGTGTGTGTGTGTTGTCGGTGTGTGTGTGTGTTTTGTGTGTGTGTGTGTGTGTTGTCGGTGTGTGTGTGTGTGTGTTGTCGGTGTGTGTGTGTGTGTGTGTGTCTTGTCGGTGTGTGTGTGTTGTCGTTGTGTGTGTGTGTGTGTGTGGTAGGTGTGTGTGTGTGTTGTCGGTGTGTGTGTGTGTGTGTTGTCGGTGTGTGTGTGTGTTGTCGGTGTGTGTGTGTGTGTGTTGTCGGTGTGTGTGTGTGTGTTGTTGGTGTGTGTGTGTGTGTGTGTGTGTTGTCGGTGTGTGTGTGTGTGTGTTGTCGGTGTGTGTGTGTGTGTGTGTGTGTTGTCGGTGTGTGTGTGTGTGTGTGTTGTCGGTGTGTGTGTGTTGTCGGTGTGTGTGTGTGTGTTGTCGGTGTGTGTGTGTGTGTGGTAGGTGTGTGTGTGTGTGTTGTCGGTGTGTGTGTGTGTGTGTTGTCGGTGTGTGTGTGTGTGTTGTCGGTGTGTGTGTGTGTGTGTGTGTGTGTGTGTGTTGTGTGTGTGTGTGTTGTTGGTGTGTGTGTGTGTGTGTTGTCGGTGTGTGTGTGTGTGTTGTCTGTGTGTGTGTGTTGTCGGTGTGTGTGTGTGTGTTGTCGGTGTGTGTGTGTGTGTGTGTTGTCAGTGTGTGTGTGTGTGTTGTCGGTGTGTGTGTGTGTGTGTTGTCGGTGTGTGTGTGTGTCTGTGTTGTCGGTGTGTGTGTGTGTGTGTTGTCGGTGTGTGTGTGTGTGTGTGTGTGTGTGTTGTCGGTGTTTGTGTGTGTGTGTTGTCGGTGTGTGTGTGTGTGTGTGTTGTCGGTGTGTGTGTGTGTGTTGTCGGTGTGTGTGTGTGTTGTGTGTGTGTGTGTTGTGTGTGTGTGTGTTGTCGGTGTGTGTGTGTGTGTGTTGTCGGTGTGTGTGTGTGTGTGTGTTGTCGGTGTGTGTGTGTGTGTGTGTTGTCGGTGTGTGTGTGTTGTCGGTGTGTTGTCGGTGTGTGTGTGTGTGTGTGTGTTGTCGGTGTGTGTGTGTGTGTTGTCGGTGTGTGTGTGTGTGTGTTGTCGGTGTGTGTGTGTGTGTTGTGTGTGTGTGTGTGTTGTCGGTGTGTGTGTGTGTGTGTTGTCGGTGTGTGTGTGTGTGTCTTGTCGGTGTGTGTGTGTTGTCGTTGTGTGTGTGTGTGTGTGTGGTAGGTGTGTGTGTGTGTTGTCGGTGTGTGTGTGTGTGTGTTGTCGGTGTGTGTGTGTGTTGTCGGTGTGTGTGTGTGTGTGTTGTCGGTGTGTGTGTGTGTGTTGTTGGTGTGTGTGTGTGTGTGTGTGTGTTGTCGGTGTGTGTGTGTGTGTTGTCGGTGTGTGTGTGTGTGTGTTGTCGGTGTGTGTGTGTGTGTGTTGTCGGTGTGTGTGTGTGTGTTGTCGGTGTGTGTGTGTGTGTGTGTGTGTGTGTGTGTGTGTGTGTGTGTGTTGTCGGTGTGTGTGTGAGTGTGTGTTGTCGGTGTGTGTGTGTGTGTTGTCGGTGTGTGTGTGTGTGTGTGTTGTCGGTGTGTGTGTGTGTGTGTGTTGTCGGTGTGTGTGTGTTGTCGGTGTGTGTGTGTGTGTTGTCGGTGTGTTGTCGGTGTGTGTGTGTGTGTGGTAGGTGTGTGTGTGTGTGTTGTCGGTGTGTGTGTGTGTTGTCGGTGTGTGTGTGTGTGTGTTGTCGGTGTGTGTGTGTGTGTGTGTGTGTGTGTGTGTTGTGTGTGTGTGTGTTGTCGGTGTGTGTGTGTGTGTGTTGTCGGTGTGTGTGTGTGTGTTGTTGGTGTGTGTGTGTGTGTGTGTGTGTTGTCGGTGTGTGTGTGTGTGTGTTGTCGGTGTGTGTGTGTGTGTGTGTGTGTTGTCGGTGTGTGTGTGTGTGTGTGTTGTCGGTGTGTGTGTGTTGTCGGTGTGTGTGTGTGTGTTGTCGGTGTGTGTGTGTGTGTGGTAGGTGTGTGTGTGTGTGTTGTCGGTGTGTGTGTGTGTGTGTTGTCGGTGTGTGTGTGTGTGTTGTCGGTGTGTGTGTGTGTGTGTGTGTGTGTGTGTGTTGTGTGTGTGTGTGTTGTTGGTGTGTGTGTGTGTGTGTTGTCGGTGTGTGTGTGTGTGTTGTCTGTGTGTGTGTGTTGTCGGTGTGTGTGTGTGTGTTGTCGGTGTGTGTGTGTGTGTGTGTTGTCAGTGTGTGTGTGTGTGTTGTCGGTGTGTGTGTGTGTGTGTTGTCGGTGTGTGTGTGTGTCTGTGTTGTCGGTGTGTGTGTGTGTGTGTTGTCGGTGTGTGTGTGTGTGTGTGTGTGTGTGTTGTCGGTGTTTGTGTGTGTGTGTTGTCGGTGTGTGTGTGTGTGTGTGTTGTCGGTGTGTGTGTGTGTGTTGTCGGTGTGTGTGTGTGTTGTGTGTGTGTGTGTTGTGTGTGTGTGTGTTGTCGGTGTGTGTGTGTGTGTGTTGTCGGTGTGTGTGTGTGTGTGTGTTGTCGGTGTGTGTGTGTGTGTGTGTTGTCGGTGTGTGTGTGTTGTCGGTGTGTTGTCGGTGTGTGTGTGTGTGTGTGTGTTGTCGGTGTGTGTGTGTGTGTTGTCGGTGTGTGTGTGTGTGTGTTGTCGGTGTGTGTGTGTGTGTTGTGTGTGTGTGTGTGTTGTCGGTGTGTGTGTGTGTGTGTTGTCGGTGTGTGTGTGTGTGTCTTGTCGGTGTGTGTGTGTTGTCGTTGTGTGTGTGTGTGTGTGTGGTAGGTGTGTGTGTGTGTTGTCGGTGTGTGTGTGTGTGTGTTGTCGGTGTGTGTGTGTGTTGTCGGTGTGTGTGTGTGTGTGTTGTCGGTGTGTGTGTGTGTGTTGTTGGTGTGTGTGTGTGTGTGTGTGTGTTGTCGGTGTGTGTGTGTGTGTTGTCGGTGTGTGTGTGTGTGTGTTGTCGGTGTGTGTGTGTGTGTGTTGTCGGTGTGTGTGTGTGTGTTGTCGGTGTGTGTGTGTGTGTGTGTGTGTGTGTGTGTGTGTGTGTGTGTGTTGTCGGTGTGTGTGTGAGTGTGTGTTGTCGGTGTGTGTGTGTGTGTTGTCGGTGTGTGTGTGTGTGTGTGTTGTCGGTGTGTGTGTGTGTGTGTGTTGTCGGTGTGTGTGTGTTGTCGGTGTGTGTGTGTGTGTTGTCGGTGTGTTGTCGGTGTGTGTGTGTGTGTGGTAGGTGTGTGTGTGTGTGTTGTCGGTGTGTGTGTGTGTTGTCGGTGTGTGTGTGTGTGTGTTGTCGGTGTGTGTGTGTGTGTGTGTGTGTGTGTGTGTGTGTTGTGTGTGTGTGTGTTGTTGGTGTGTGTGTGTGTGTGTTGTCGGTGTGTGTGTGTGTGTTGTCGGTGTGTGTGTGTGTGTGTTGTCAGTGTGTGTGTGTGTGTTGTCGGTGTGTGTGTGTGTTGTCGGTGTGTGTGTGTGTCTGTGTTGTCGGTGTGTGTGTGTGTGTGTTGTCGGTTTGTGTGTGTGTGTGTGTGTGTGTGTTGTCGGTGTGTGTGTGTGTGTTGTCGGTGTGTGTGTGTGTGTGTGTGTGTGTTGTCGGTGTGTGTGTGTGTGTTGTCGGTGTGTGTGTGTGTTGTGTGTGTGTGTGTTGTGTGTGTGTGTGTTGTCGGTGTGTGTGTGTGTGTGTTGTCGGTGTGTGTGTGTGTGTGTGTTGTCGGTGTGTGTGTGTGTGTTGTCGGTGTGTGTGTGTGTGTGTGTGTGTTGTCGGTGTGTGTGTGTTGTTGGTGTGTTGTCGGTGTGTGTGTGTGTGTGTGTGTGTTGTCGGTGTGTGTGTGTGTGTTGTCTGTGTGTGTGTGTGTGTGTTGTCGGTGTGTGTGTGTGTTTTGTGTGTGTGTGTGTGTTGTCGGTGTGTGTGTGTGTGTGTTGTCGGTGTGTGTGTGTGTGTGTGTGTCTTGTCGGTGTGTGTGTGTTGTCGTTGTGTGTGTGTGTGTGTGTGGTAGGTGTGTGTGTGTGTTGTCGGTGTGTGTGTGTGTGTGTGTTGTCGGTGTGTGTGTGTGTTGTCGGTGTGTGTGTGTGTGTGTTGTCGGTGTGTGTGTGTGTGTTGTTGGTGTGTGTGTGTGTGTGTGTGTGTTGTCGGTGTGTGTGTGTGTGTTGTCGGTGTGTGTGTGTGTGTGTGTTGTCGGTGTGTGTGTGTGTGTGTTGTCGGTGTGTGTGTGTGTGTTGTCGGTGTGTGTGTGTGTGTGTGTGTGTGTGTGTGTGTGTGTTGTCGGTGTGTGTGTGAGTGTGTGTTGTCGGTGTGTGTGTGTGTGTTGTCGGTGTGTGTGTGTGTGTGTTGTCGGTGTGTGTGTGTGTGTGTGTGTGTTGTCGGTGTGTGTGTGTGTGTGTGTTGTCGGTGTGTGTGTGTTGTCGGTGTGTGTGTGTGTGTTGTCGGTGTGTTGTCGGTGTATGTGTGTGTGTGTGGTAGGTGTGTGTGTGTGTGTTGTCGGTGTGTGTGTGTGTGTGTTGTCGGTGTGTGTGTGTTGTCGGTGTGTGTGTGTGTGTGTGTGTGTGTGTGTGTGTGTGTGTGTGTGTGTGTTGTTGGTGTGTGTGTGTGTGTGTTGTCGGTGTGTGTGTGTGTGTTGTCTGTGTGTGTGTGTTGTCGGTGTGTGTGTGTGTGTTGTCGGTGTGTGTGTGTGTGTGTGTGTTGTCAGTGTGTGTGTGTGTGTTGTCGGTGTGTGTGTGTGTGTGTTGTCGGTGTGTGTGTGTGTCTGTGTTGTCGGTGTGTGTGTGTGTGTGTTGTCGGTGTGTGTGTGTGTGTGTGTTGTCTGTGTGTGTGTGTTGTCGGTGTGTGTGTTGTCGGTGTGTGTGTGTGTGTGTGTTGTCAGTGTGTGTGTGTGTGTTGTCGGTGTGTGTGTGTGTGTGTGTTGTCGGTGTGTGTGTGTGTGTGTTGTCGGTGTGTGTGAGTGTGTGGTAGGTGTGTGTGTGTTGTCGGTGTGTGTGTGTGTGTGTTGTCGGTGTGTGTGTGTGTGTGTTGTCGGTGTGTGTGTGTGTGTGTGTGTGTGTGTGTGTTGTGTGTGTGTGTGTTGTTGGTGTGTGTGTGTGTGTGTTGTCGGTGTGTGTGTGTGTGTGTGTTGTCTGTGTGTGTGTGTGTGTGTGTGTGTGTGTGTGTGTTGTCGGTGTGTGTGTGTGTTGTCAGTGTGTGTGTGTGTGTTGTCGGTGTGTGTGTGTGTGTGTGTGTGTGTGTTGTCGGTGTGTGTGTGTGTCTGTGTTGTCGGTGTGTGTGTGTGTTGTCGGTGTGTGTGTGTGTGTGTTGTCTGTGTGTGTGTGTGTTGTCAGTGTGTGTGTGTGTTGTCAGTGTGTGTGTGTGTGTGTGTTGTCGGTGTGTGTGTGTGTGTTGTCAGTGTGTGTGTGTGTGTGTTGTCGGTGTGTGTGTGTGTGTGTGTTGTCGGTGTGTGTGTGTGTGTTGTCGGTGTGTGTGTGTGTGTGTGTGTGTGTTGTCGGTGTGTGTGTGTTGTTGGTGTGTTGTCGGTGTGTGTGTGTGTGTGTGTTGTCGGTGTGTGTGTGTGTGTTGTCTGTGTGTGTGTGTGTGTGTGTGTGTGTTGTCGGTGTGTGTGTGTGTTTTGTGTGTGTGTGTGTGTGTTGTCGGTGTGTGTGTGTGTGTTGTCGGTGTGTGTGTGTGTGTGTGTGTCTTGTCGGTGTGTGTGTGTTGTCGTTGTGTGTGTGTGTGTGTGTGGTAGGTGTGTGTGTGTGTTGTCGGTGTGTGTGTGTGTGTGTTGTCGGTGTGTGTGTGTGTTGTCGGTGTGTGTGTGTGTGTGTTGTCGGTGTGTGTGTGTGTTGTTGGTGTGTGTGTGTGTGTGTGTGTGTTGTCGGTGTGTGTGTGTGTGTTGTCGGTGTGTGTGTGTGTGTGTTGTCGGTGTGTGTGTGTGTGTTGTCGGTGTGTGTGTGTGTGTTGTCGGTGTGTGTGTGTGTGTGTGTGTGTGTGTGTGTTGTCGGTGTGTGTGTGAGTGTGTGTTGTAGGTGTGTGTGTGTGTGTGTGTGTGTGTGTTGTCGGTGTGTGTGTGTGTGTGTGTGTGTTGTCGGTGTGTGTGTGTGTGTGTGTTGTCGGTGTGTGTGTGTTGTCGGTGTGTGTGTGTGTGTTGTCGGTGTGTTGTCGGTGTGTGTGTGTGTGTGGTAGGTGTGTGTGTGTGTGTTGTCGGTGTGTGTGTGTGTGTGTTGTCGGTGTGTGTGTGTTGTCGGTGTGTGTGTGTGTGTGTGTGTGTGTGTGTGTGTGTGTGTGTGTGTGTGTGTGTGTGTGTGTGTTGTGTGTGTGTGTGTTGTTGGTGTGTGTGTGTGTGTTGTCGGTGTGTGTGTGTGTGTTGTCGGTGTGTGTGTGTGTGTGTTGTCAGTGTGTGTGTGTGTGTTGTCAGTGTGTGTGTGTGTGTTGTCGGTGTGTGTGTGTGTGTGTTGTCGTTGTGTGTGTGTGTGTTGTCGGTGTGTGTGTGTGTGTGTGTGTTGTCAGTGTGTGTGTGTGTGTTGTCAGTGTGTGTGTGTGTGTTGTTGGTGTGTGTGTGTGTGTGTTGTCGGTGTGTGTGTGTGTGTTGTCGGTGTGTGTGTGTGTGTGTTGTCAGTGTGTGTGTGTGTGTTGTCGGTGTGTGTGTGTGTTGTCGGTGTGTGTGTGTGTCTGTGTTGTCGGTGTGTGTGTGTGTGTGTTGTCGGTGTGTGTGTGTGTGTGTGTGTGTGTGTTGTCGGTGTGTGTGTGTGTGTTGTCGGTGTGTGTGTGTGTGTGTGTGTGTGTGTGTGTGTTGTCGGTGTGTGTGTGTGTGTTGTCGGTGTGTGTGTGTGTTGTGTGTGTGTGTGTTGTGTGTGTGTGTGTTGTCGGTGTGTGTGTGTGTGTGTTGTCGGTGTGTGTGTGTGTGTGTGTGTTGTCGGTGTGTGTGTGTGTGTTGTCGGTGTGTGTGTGTGTGTGTGTGTGTGTGTGTGTGTGTGTTGTCGGTGTGTGTGTGTGTGTTGTCAGTGTGTGTGTGTGTGTGTTGTCGGTGTGTGTGTGTGTGTGTGTTGTCGGTGTGTGTGTGTGTGTTGTCGGTGTGTGTGTGTGTGTGTGTGTGTGTTGTCGGTGTGTGTGTGTTGTTGGTGTGTTGTCGGTGTGTGTGTGTGTGTGTGTTGTCGGTGTGTGTGTGTGTGTGTGTGTGTTGTCGGTGTGTGTGTGTGTCTGTGTTGTCGGTGTGTGTGTGTGTTGTCGGTGTGTGTGTGTGTGTGTTGTCTGTGTGTGTGTGTGTTGTCAGTGTGTGTGTGTGTTGTCAGTGTGTGTGTGTGTGTGTGTTGTCGGTGTGTGTGTGTGTGTTGTCAGTGTGTGTGTGTGTGTGTTGTCGGTGTGTGTGTGTGTGTGTGTTGTCGGTGTGTGTGTGTGTGTTGTCGGTGTGTGTGTGTGTGTGTGTGTGTTGTCGGTGTGTGTGTGTTGTTGGTGTGTTGTCGGTGTGTGTGTGTGTGTGTGTTGTCGGTGTGTGTGTGTGTGTTGTCTGTGTGTGTGTGTGTGTGTGTGTGTGTTGTCGGTGTGTGTGTGTGTTTTGTGTGTGTGTGTGTGTGTTGTCGGTGTGTGTGTGTGTGTTGTCGGTGTGTGTGTGTGTGTGTGTGTCTTGTCGGTGTGTGTGTGTTGTCGTTGTGTGTGTGTGTGTGTGTGGTAGGTGTGTGTGTGTGTTGTCGGTGTGTGTGTGTGTGTGTTGTCGGTGTGTGTGTGTGTTGTCGGTGTGTGTGTGTGTGTGTTGTCGGTGTGTGTGTGTGTGTTGTTGGTGTGTGTGTGTGTGTGTGTGTGTTGTCGGTGTGTGTGTGTGTGTTGTCGGTGTGTGTGTGTGTGTGTTGTCGGTGTGTGTGTGTGTGTTGTCGGTGTGTGTGTGTGTGTTGTCGGTGTGTGTGTGTGTGTGTGTGTGTGTGTGTGTTGTCGGTGTGTGTGTGAGTGTGTGTTGTCGGTGTGTGTGTGTGTGTGTGTGTGTGTGTTGTCGGTGTGTGTGTGTGTGTGTGTGTGTTGTCGGTGTGTGTGTGTGTGTGTGTTGTCGGTGTGTGTGTGTTGTCGGTGTGTGTGTGTGTGTTGTCGGTGTGTTGTCGGTGTGTGTGTGTGTGTGGTAGGTGTGTGTGTGTGTGTTGTCGGTGTGTGTGTGTGTGTGTTGTCGGTGTGTGTGTGTTGTCGGTGTGTGTGTGTGTGTGTGTGTGTGTGTGTGTGTGTGTGTGTGTGTGTGTGTGTGTGTGTGTGTGTGTTGTGTGTGTGTGTGTTGTTGGTGTGTGTGTGTGTGTTGTCGGTGTGTGTGTGTGTGTTGTCGGTGTGTGTGTGTGTGTGTTGTCAGTGTGTGTGTGTGTGTTGTCAGTGTGTGTGTGTGTGTTGTCGGTGTGTGTGTGTGTGTGTTGTCGGTTGTGTGTGTGTGTGTTGTCGGTGTGTGTGTGTGTGTGTGTGTTGTCAGTGTGTGTGTGTGTGTTGTCAGTGTGTGTGTGTGTGTTGTTGGTGTGTGTGTGTGTGTGTTGTCGGTGTGTGTGTGTGTGTTGTCGGTGTGTGTGTGTGTTGTCAGTGTGTGTGTGTGTGTTGTCGGTGTGTGTGTGTGTTGTCGGTGTGTGTGTGTGTCTGTGTTGTCGGTGTGTGTGTGTGTGTGTTGTCGGTGTGTGTGTGTGTGTGTGTGTGTGTGTTGTCGGTGTGTGTGTGTGTGTTGTCGGTGTGTGTGTGTGTGTGTGTGTGTGTGTGTTGTCGGTGTGTGTGTGTGTGTTGTCGGTGTGTGTGTGTGTTGTGTGTGTGTGTGTTGTGTGTGTGTGTGTTGTCGGTGTGTGTGTGTGTGTGTTGTCGGTGTGTGTGTGTGTGTGTGTGTTGTCGGTGTGTGTGTGTGTGTTGTCGGTGT